>NC_041399.2:179364742-179609742 GCF_900747795.2 Erpetoichthys calabaricus | reverse complement strand
GATGTGGCACCCGCTGCAGTATGCGTCCCTTATTTTTTTGTATTAAAAGTGGTAACCCAACCTGGCAGGTAACAGTAATGTTTGGTCATGAAGTCGTCTAAAATCCGCCACGTGCCCTCTTTTAAGTGTGAGAAGCAGATATATATAGCCAAATTCTCGCGCTTCGTTGCGGCGAAGTACTGCTTTTAATTTTTTAAGAAAAGAAAACCTTTTTAAACGGATCGAAAATACAGTATACCAATAACAATTTGTTAAGGATCTGTTTTTTTCTGAACCTTGCTTTTCACAGCTGTCGCGCTACGGCGTGTGTTTCGTTTATTTGACAGTATGTAGATCGTGGTAATTACATTCATGGCATTCGTTTTCTGAATCACAATCTGACTGTATGGGTGGTTACCTGCCAGGTAACGCTTGTGGTTGGTCAGGAAGACGCGTTACATCCGCCACGTGCCCTCTTTCTGTTCCCAGAAGCTGATCATAGAATGGTTTTAATAGTTTACTTTCAAATAATGCAAAGAGTATGCGACACGTGTTTCTCCCTAATTCTGGGCTCATCAGGCATACACACTCACTTTATCCCCTCTCGGGAATCTAATCTCTATCGTCAGCGCCAGAGTTGAAGCCCCTAACGTTGCGGTCAGCAAGTCGGCTAACATCCGCCATGTGCCGTCTTTCAGTTGCGAGAAGCAGATCATAGAATGGTTGAAACTGTTGCCCCTAACGTTGCGCTACGGCGTGTGGTTCGTTTATACCTCGTGTCTTCTCATTAAACTTTTATCTCGCGAATATGTTATTGCAATCCGCAGCGGGAGCGTTTCTATAAACTTAATTTAAACTTACGTTTTACACCGTGCTTTGTTTCCCTTCTAAACATGCTTGTATGCTTCACTCGCTGGCTTCTTATTGTGTCGCTCCCTTCTCAATTGTTTAATAAATTTTTTGTTCTTCGCTGTTTGCGGCTCTTCCTTCATTTCTCCCTACTGAGTTCTTTTATCTCGCGAATATGTTATTGCAATCCGCAACGGGAGCGTTTCAATAAACTTAATTTAAACTTACGTTTTACACCGTGCTTTGTTTCCCTTATGAAGATGCTTGTATGCTTCACTCGCTCCCTTCTCAATTGTTTAATTAATTTTTTGTTCTTCGCTGTTTGCGGCTCTTCCTTCATTTCTCCTTACTCAGTTCACAGTCTTTTCACGTGATTACATGGGAGGCGTGATGACGTGACACTCAACTCCGCCTCCCACGGCCATCAAGCTGCCGTCCATTACAGTATATTGTCAAAAATGAGGTTCCAGTTATGACCATTACGTGTTGAATTTCGAAATGAAACCTGCCTAACTTTTGTAAGTAAGCTGTAAGGAATCAGCCTGCCAAATTTTAGCCTTCCACCTACACGGGAAGTTGGACAATTAGTGATGAGTGAGTCAGTCAGTCAGTGAGTCAGTGAGGGCTTTGCCTTTTATTAATTAGTATAGATTAATTGTGTGTTACCTACTATAGCTTACATTTGCCTATGTTATACTGGAGCCAATAACACTAGGCAATAATCGGTGCAAACTGATCATGCTAATATTTCCATCCATTTGATAGTGTGCAATTTAAAACATTTAAATAAATAACTCTATCAGGTGTGTTAGTGCTTTTGGTATGTTGTCTTGCATTCCAAACCATATGCATTTGTTTTCCCAAATACTATAGCAATCCCTGAGGGAGTGTTTGTTGGTTCTTGTTTCTGTTGCAGAAAAAGGTTTAATAAACTAACTGAAATAATTTAATATGCATAGGCAATGATTATTAAATAGGTTTTTATTAAAAATTAACCATTTAGTTAATTTTGCTTTATAGAAAAATATTAATACACTTGAAGGAAATATCATAAATTAAGTTAACATACGTTAACTTTTTAAGCAAACAGCAACCCTAAGTTTGAGTATATGTAAACAATAGAGTGCAACACATATGGAAGTCAACTTAACCAGAACAGTGAAGTGTTATCTCAAACAAACCACAAGAAGATGAAGCCAACCTGCTTATCCATCCCAGAACTGAATAAGTGTTTTTTTTATATTCCTTTCAAAACTAGTGGTGACATCTTGCAGATACCAGGCAGACAGTGGACAGGCCCAGCAAGTTAAACAATCTGGTGGTGGTGTTTTTCCTAATTTTCATGACTGGTTGTTTTGTTGAGCATGATTTAGTGGTGTAATTCTCTCATGTTTCAGTGTAGTCGTTATTGTGACTGCCCTCTGGCCTTTGGTACCAATTTTGCTTACTAAGCACACTAGTTGATAGAGCACCTGATCAGAACTATACAGATGCACACACCTTAATAATAGATTTTTCCAATCCTTCTTGTAATCACTTTCAGAAGTACTGCTTGTAAGTATAAATGCTAGTATGTTCGAGTTTTCTTTTTTTGTTAATATTTGCTGTGAAAGTTAATATTAATTCAGGACAAAATGTAGTTTATTCTGAAACAGGTCACGTTAAGCACAACTATCTTTATAACCATCAAAACAGTACTATTTTGCAACTTCTTTATAGTACAACTAATGTTTTCCATTGTTAAGATGTATACTACATTTTTGTCATGGGGTTTATAGCACAAACAACTCGGGTGTCTACTTTCTTTATTTCTGTTTTACTCTGTTTCAAACATTGTACGCCAAAGAGTTGATGCAATAAGTTGTCATTTGTTTCCACATATGTTTGGAAAGAGTTGTCTCTCTGTGTAGTTCAAGAAATGGATACTCTTCTGCAAGGTCAGATTACAAGAAGATTTGATTATGACTACAACCAAGGGTTACTGTTTCTGGTTTGGTCTCTATCTACCAAATCTTAGTGAGTTTACTGGCATTTCTTCTTCTAATAATGTCCATTAATTTATTTATGCATTTTCCTTCTTAAGACAGTTTTGATGGGCCATTCCCAATCTTCTTACAGCAGTATTTGAGGCTATATCAAATTAGACTTATCTAGAAACAAATTCATCATGATCTTTTATACAGCCTTGTTATCATGTTGATTAATCTAGCAAAACTGTAATAACAAGTATTAGAATACAGTACATCAACCATAGCTTAATGAGAAAATGATATCTAAAATTACAACAAAAAACAAGAAAAAAAAACCAAAACAAACTCTATTTGTGTGGAACTCTGCAGAGCTTTTTTAGAATCTGGCAAGAATTAATGTTATTCTAAAACAAGTCTGCTGGGCTCCTCCCAATATTTCTGCTTCACTCTGTGTTTTACTCAATATTAGAAAGTGTAACAATGTTTTTTTCACTATTGGATCTTGGTATTGGGAAAGGTTGGGATTTTTCATCTTTTGCTTATACCAATGTGTGCTTGACTGCTGGATTGAAATTGTTCAATTGTAATGCATATATCTGGAAATAAATGAAATTTCATTATGAAAATAAAAGGTTATGATAGGGACGTGAACTGCTGATGCTGTTTTAAAAAGCCACAACATGCATTTTGTAGCTTTTTAAAATTGTTTATTTGGGGTATTATGTTAAGAGGTAATACTATGTATACTAGTTACTGCACAGTCATGACTGGAATATTTTCACTCTTGATTAATGCTTATTCTTGTAACAATGTTCAAAAGTCTCCAGTCATTTTAAATAGGAACAGCTACAACAGAGACTGACATTATTTTCATATAGATGTATGAGGTTATTGTCAATCCAATTGGGATCAGTTTGAATCCAAAAAAATATTTGCTTCAAAATATATGAGAAACTGTGACCTCTGTTATCATACTGAATAATGTCAAGTATGAAACCTTTATGTTGAGTGATATGAATCAGTAGTTTTTAGAGATATCCCTCATCACATACTTTTGAGCAGGGATTAATGCACAATACAGGACTACTTAAATACATGAGTGCAGAAGTCAGAAAAAAATGACAATAGAGGATTTGACATGTGTTGCGGTTTGCTCTTAAACATCTGGATGTCACCAGGCAAAAAATAGCTTTCCAACTAATGTAATAGAATAAAAATAGCTTATACATTCATTAAAAGTTAAAAAAAAAAATTGTATTTTAGCTGTGACTGTGCCACAGTCTGCTGTGAGTACCAACATTATTCTGGGGCCTAATATGATTTCTCATCTAAATATGCCACTCCTGGAATCTGTGAAAAAAATGTATCACTAAACTGGAGTAAAATGTCCACCTAAACCTAACATACCATAAAGCAAATCTCTACTTTGTAATAAGACTGCATTATTTACCTCATTCTCACTCACAAACAAGAGTGGTTTGCTAAATACAACCAGGTGTTCAATATACCATTATTAAGAGTGCAATCACCTTTATGGATGTATCAATCTGTAAGGGGCTCATTGTGCCCTAATTTGCCCTAATATATGAACTACTTCTCTATATCTTTTGTTGGTTAAGTCTAGACATCTCAAAGATAACATGCTATCCCTTTTGGTCATCAGTTTGGAAAGTGATAAATGTTTAAAAAAAAAAATAGTACTTTTAATAAGTTTACTTGCAACTATGGCTCTACTGATTCTAGGGAGCCAATAATTTTTCCTGGCAGTGGGGTTCCCAACATTTATATAACATATCAGTCAGAACAAAGCACATTTTTCACTTTTTATTCCTGGCCATCATCTCAAATCTGATTTTCCTTTTTGAAGAGAAGAGAATGCAATAAGCTTTCTGAATAGTGCAAAGTACAAGTCAATGGAACAGCATTTGCTGTCAAAGAAGTAGCTCCAAAATACAGTTAAAAAAAAAAAGAAAAAAAAAAGCAGCTTTAAATGTAAAAAAGTACAAAAAATGTTACATAGCACATATCCAGGTCACTAGTTTCAATGTACCATCTTCAAATTGTATATTATTTTTGTATTGTATAAGGTCCTCCCTTACTTTAAAGTGCTATTGCCTTTTATCATTAAACCAACAGCACCAGACAAACAGGGCTGATTAACATTCTGAAACCAAAACTTCAGTTTTCTGGTGGTGTCTGATTATCTTGTGCTAGCAGAAGCACTGGGAAGGTAAAGATCTAGACTACAGATCAGCCAAAGGAAGTGAAAGATAAGCTAGGTATTTTCTTTTATAAGAGAAAAATAAAGAAGACAGAGACATTCACCTCAGCTACAAATTAATCATTATAATCACCAAAAATAACAAAAAAAAAAAAATTATAATACTAACCGTGGATTAATGATCCATTAAGCCACTGTATGTAGTAGTTTTTGGGGAATGAAAGTACGATCTCATTACTGATTATAGAAAATGGCAGAAGCAGCACTGCCCCAGCAGAGACAGCCAATGTGAATGTGCACAAATAAAGCCTGCAAATCAAAGACAAAATGTTAACAGAGAAATAAAACGTATTACCATGAAATATTTATTTAGCAATTATTAAGCAGTCAGGAACATAGACTTTGACAAAAAAGATGCAAACAGACATTTAAAACATACAGAGAAGACTAAAACGGTACAGAAATGACATTAATATTGTTCATTTAGTCCTCAAATGGCAAAATCCTTGAAATTTACACCAATATATAGTTGAAGACAGAACTTTACATTCACTTAGGGTGAATTCTTTAAAACTCACATTATAACCCCATCACAGATTTTATACCAACAAACTAAAAATTTGGCATATCATTTAGGACATCTACTTTGTGCAGGCAAAAACAATTTTTCCCAGCAATGTTCACAAAGAATACTATATGATGTGCTACTACTTTGCATATTCAGCATAGACCTAGTAACAGAATATACCGGTATATAGTACAGTAGAAGTTCAAACCTAGGTTGTGATGAAGAGTAGTTATCCTATTTGCTCTATAATATTTATTTTAACAAGGATGAGTGATATTCCAGAGAAGGAACATTTTGTAAGTCAAATAAGTTTGGTACATATAATAATACTTTAACCATATTCAATACATTATTTCTAAAAGATTAATTAATAACACTTGCTTACAAATAATGAAAATTTAACAGTAAAAATAATGCAACAAAAAATGAAAAATTTAAATAATAAGATTTTTCTTCAGAAATTTTCAAGTAAGATATAACTTTTATTACAACTGAGATGCTCACTATCACAATTATTAATTTTAATGTAATGTTTACATATTGTAAAATAATTTTGAACTTGAATTTGAGTTGTCTGGCCCAGTTATGATCCACAGTCATGGATCTAAAGTATTTTCTTTAGATAATCACTTTTACATTGTTGAACCACATATCACCAGTTTGACTAATACTGCCTGAACAAAATAATGATGTCATAAACAGTTTCATTCCAAAATATTAATAGGAGGAAAAGAAGATATGCTGAAAATTAATGCAATTCTGCACTATTTTTTGTAGAAATCCAAAACAATTTGCCTAATTACCTAAATTCAGAATACATTTAGGGGTAAGGATGAAGTCTCTAGTCTGCATGTGAAAACTAATTTAACCAAAACTGTTAATACAGTTCTTGTACTACTAAAGTTTAAGGTGTGTTTAAAAATACCACAAGGCAGGTACTGCTAAAGCATGTTTTCACAACATGATGCCCTCAGAAGAAGTAACATAATGAGCCTCAGAAGATATGAACAAAAGAGCTTAATGAGCATTTAAGGCCATAAAACTATAATAATACAACATTTATAATACTGGAAAAGTGTTTTACTTTAATATTTGAACTACAAATGATGTTAGTTTACAACTGCATATAATAGCATGAAAAGTCTGTCAGATAACTTTCAAGGAATTTTGGTAATGACTCAGTGGATAACTGCTGTGATGGATGGCCAGCTAAATATTCCGGCCCTCACCCCCAGGCCGCCAGGTGGAGCTCTCCCGACAGCATGGAGGTCCCCCGAATTCCAGCAGGGCCTTATGGACCTTGTAGTTTGAATGCACAGCCCTTCCTGCTACCATGGGGGTCACCGGGAGTCGCTGTAGGGAGGCTGACAGACTGTTATGTGCCCTATAACCTGGAAGTACGTCCTGGTCACATGAACAGAAGAAACAACGTGCTTCCACGTTGAAGAGAAGGGCTTTCACTCTGACCCGGAAGTAATGAGGACTTGTGGATGATTGGATAAGAACCACTTCCGGGTCAGGGGGTATAAAAGGATGCTGGGAAAGCCCAGACACTGAGCTGAGTTGGGAGGAAGGGTGGCGAAGTGTCTGGGAGAGGAGGATTGGTATTTGTAGTGATTATTGATTATTGTATGTGTAGTGTGGAGGGTGCTTTGTGCACGTAATTATTATAAAATAAATAAGTCTTGGACTTTTACCTGGTGTTTGGCGTGGTACCTGAGGGTTCAAGAGGTCGATAAAAGCCTCTACTGCTACACTGCTTAATTTCTGTATATATAAAAATCCAACGTACTGAGCTATTCGGAATAACTGAATATAGTTCAGGGGACCAATCATAGGTATCTATTATGGTGTAAGAGTTTGAAATGGCAAAAAATAACAAAGATTTAGAATTAATTTCAAAATGGCTCCTTGTTTCAAAAGCAGTTTTACAGATATTGACAAGCCTTTCACAGGAGAAAAAAAAATACACTGCACTACACTATACATGATGTTAATGCTCATGTGCACAGAACTGATTGATTCACCCTTACAGCTGCAGAAATACAAGTGTAGCTGTCACAGTGTATTAATGAGCTTGGTACAGGAGTGGTGTTTCTTCAGAAGATTGGCAAAAGATTTTTACAGTCAGAAAATAATTGAACTGTTATGGTAAAAAAAGAAGAAACATGAACAAATCTGAAACGAAAAAGGCTACTTAAGATAATGGATAGGCAGACCTATTTTCTCATTACTCTATAATATTGTGATTGTCTTTGTTCATAAATTAGTATACATTTTCTCCACACGTCTGGTTTCATTAATCAAAACTATACCAATTTTTTTAGTTTTCGACATATCATTTTGGCCCATAAATGATCCAAATAGAATAAAAGAAACCCTGCAAAACAACTCTGATTTAGGTCATGTTTACATGCACACACATTGCCAGATTAGTAACAAGTACATAAAAAAGTAAATGAAATAAGGACAATACAACAAAAATGTATTTTCAGCACTCATAATTATGGTCAAAAAAAGTTAATACTATAAGTTGCAGAATGTTAAATGTGACAAAGGACTAGTTTTACTTTTTTTGTAGGTGCACTAAAATAGCATTTGAATTGGAAATGTTTCACTAGATTTTTTGATTTTCCTGTTAAGCATCATACAAAACTAAATCTGCAGAGAACTAACGCATATAAAATGACATTTATCAAATAAAAAACATAAATAAAAAAAAAACTTTGGTATGAGAAAACACTATTTTCATCTATTCTAATACAAACATCATTCTGCACCATTACTTAAATGGGAGTAAAGTTACCTTCAGTATAAAAGTAAGCCTATCTTCTCAACAGCTGCTTGAAGTTTGGACCACAGAAAATCAATTCTAGTTGTCATTAATAATAAAGGAAAACAGTTTTTGCTTGGTACGATCAATTCTTAACATTTTAATCAAATACAGTCTTTCAAGTAAAGTTTTTCTTAATAAAATCTCACTCAAAGATATGCAAATAAACCAAAATGCACCATTAGAGAATAGAAGCAAAACAATATTTCAGTATGCTGTGCTTGTTAAGGAAAAACTGCTTGGACACAGAGAATATCGTCTGTATACTGCTAATGATTAAGACAGATCTAGATGGATCAGGAGATGAAGACATAGTCAAGAAATTAAGTTGAGGGTCAAAACCAAGATATCAGTTCAAATGTGAGTCGGACAAATTGATAAACCAAAGTCAAATTCAGAAAACAGGATGTGATGTTCATAAATCACAGTTTCTTTAGAAAGCACAAGTTCAGTGAGAATCTGGCACAATGCTGGCTGAAATTCCATCAAATTAATAACATCACACAATGCAACTTCAGTGGGCACACCCTAGCAACCAGTACCCAGGTCCAAAATATAACACTAAAATAAAACAATAGCAGTAAACGTATATGATCCATCCATCCATCCATTTTCCAACCCGCTGAATCCGAACACAGGGTCACGGGGGTCCGCTGGAGCCAATCCCAGCCAACACAGGGCACAAGGCAGGAACCAATCCCACCGCAGGACACACACAAACACACCCACACACCAAGCACACACTAGGGTCAATTTAGAATCGCCAATCCACCTAACCTGCATGTCTTTGGACTGTGGGAGGAAACCGGAGCGCCCGGAGGAAACCCACGCAGACACGGGGAGAACATGCAAACTCCACGCAGGGTGGACCCAGGAAGTGAACCCGGGTCTCCTAACTGCGAGGCAGCAGCGCTACCACTGCGCCACCGTGCCGCCCACGTATATGATTCAACGAAAAAGATTAGACCATTAGATTCCCCATATTGTATAACCAAAATAAAAAGTTACAACAGGATAAAGAAAAATGTACTTTAAGACTAATGTAATAGTCTTGTGGTGGGTTAAAGCCACACATCACATCCCTCAGATCATAGCATAAATTGATGCCACTCATATCCCTATGTAACTTATTGCCTCCTTTTCTTAAATGTGTGGTAGATAGAATTTCAAGAGTACTGACAATAAATGCAGGTGTTCGAATGTTGAAATGACATTCACACTATTCCATGTCCCTTTATTAACTGATTTCCACCTTACAGAACAAGTTGCTGAAATTTAAATGACTCCTTTCATTCAGATTAGGGCTTTCAAATCAGCCAAAAATCAAAGCTGGAATATTAAAGGTTAAAAATCAGTAAATGCTCAAAAATATTTGTCAATTTCTTATTATCTTTACTGCTTGTGCTACATTTGCAAACCATGATATGCTAATGAATCGTGAATAATTTCTAAAATAAGCATTTGAAAACTGAATCCTTCAAATTAATGCAACACTTGAAAACACAGCCCTTCACAAAACCAGGACTGTCAGCAGGCAGAAAATGACATGGTGAAAACTGTTGTTCAGTCAAAAAAAAATGCAGACGAAAGATCCAACTGAATATTTTTCAGCATGGGACACCTGTTGAGAACTGTAGGATCCATTTCCATTTTGCCCTTTTTACAGTTACAGGTAAACTGTAATACAGGTTAGCCACATTTTTTTGTTTTATATTGATACAATTATAATTCATATTTGTAATTTTTCTGACAGTGTGTTTATAAAGCTTTGAGTGTTTAAGTATCGTGAATTTGCTGCTTAAAAGATAAACATGAAGACCAAACAAATGTGACACTGGCAAACACAGCTCTTTACAAAACAAGATACTCAGAGAGTGAGAGAGCAATAAGATTAAAGAGAAACTGAAGCCAGGGATAATTGCATTGCTTGTTATGCACATAATATACCCAGGCAAAATCGCTTTTGACTGTTCATACATGTTAATATTGTTTACTCTACTAGAGGTCAGGAAAAGGTATGTAACTGCACATCTTTCCTTTATTAAAGTGGTTCCTGTACATGTTTCATACATGAAAACTGAAAGTACTTAATCTTGCTTTATAATAGACTTTTACTCCATATTATAATGTGGAAACAAGATTCAACTTGCTGTTCTTTGTTTACACAGCAGGAGGTTTGCTTTAAAAAAAAAAAAAAAAAACCTTCTGGGTCATCTACCATAATACCTTGCATAAAGGAGCACTTCAACTAAATTACCATAAATCTTAGAAAAGCAGTGGCTGAAATGATTGGCTTTTGTGAGCGATCACTTTACTGATCATCAATCAAGTCTTTTTGGTGAAAATTGGCTGACTGATCAGAGCATCCCTAAGTGAGGTAGATGAAAAATTAATTCTAAAATAAAATATGTAAATGATGTGCAAAACAGATAAACAGACACATTGCATATTGTGTCTGGAGTAAGACAATGCCAAGATTAGTTGGAGGTAAAGAAAACACCTTTACTTTAACATTTAGGTTTTTGTATTTGAATACAAAGTTTTTATAACTCATCTAAATTATATTCAAACTAGCCAACCCGCGGCGTAGCATACGCCGCATAATTATGTATTGATGGGTGAACACTTCCTGAAAGACACAGTTGTCCAAATGGGGTTTGTTTTGAGGACACGACTGTAGGTGAATGAAAAGATGGAACTCTGAAGAGGGCAACATACAATACAGCGTTTTACATGCTGCATACAGCGATTCATATTGAAGCATAGACATTGCTAAGACCATGGGATACCCCTCGCAAACTGTTTTACACGCTGCACACAGCGATTCACATCTGCGACAAACAAATTGTTTTACACACTGCATACAGCGATTCACATCCATGCCAAATATGATTCTTCTTAGATGGTCCTGTCGCCTCCACCCTCGCTCTCGAAGCATACACACTGCCTGGTCATGTGCCCGCTCGCAAGAGCAACTAACAGAGACCCGCCCACCAACTGTAACACCATGGGATACCCCTCACAAACGGTTTTACACGCCGCATACAGCGATTCACATCCGCGACAAACATGCTTCTTCTTATGGGGTGGGTTTGAGGATACGACTGTAAGGGAACTCTGGAGAGAGCAACATACAATTGTCCGTGACTGAAAACTGGAGGACCACTGCTGTGCCCCCACCTCCCACAGCGAGGGACGGGGCTGGATGGCAGTTGCGCGTGGAGGGCAGAACGGGGTGTGAGGGGAAGGACGCCCAGTGAGGATGATGTATTGATGGGTGAACAGTCATCTCTTAGTCATCGTTCAGTATGCACTGCCTGCTCATGTGCCCGCCCCCAACTCCTCACCTGAATTGCTTTCGTCTGTGTACAGTCCACATGCACTTGTGAGTCATGTTGACTATTCATTTTCCAAACACCGCCCCAGTCGGTTTCGCATCTGCTACAGTCCACATGCACCTCTGAGCCATGTTGACTTTTCATTGTTCTGTTTGTCTGGGCCGGGGTGAGGATTCCCATGTTGAGTCTAATTAAGCCAAAGGCTCCACACCTGGTGGTGCCCTTCCGTCAATTCCTTTACGTTTCAGCCTTGCAACCATACTCCCCCCGGAACCCAAAGACTTTGGTTGCCCAGCGGATCATGGGAATAACGCTGCCGGATCGCCAGTCGGCATCATTTATGGTTGGAACTACGACGGTATGTGATCGTCTTCGAACCTCCGACTTTCGTTCTTGATTAATGAAAACACTCTTGGCAAATGCTTTCGCTCTCGAGCGAATTGTTGGTGGGTGGGGCTCTGACGTGCGTGTGCCATGGTCAGCTGCTTAGTGAATTGTTGGTGGGCGGGGCTCTGTGAGTTGGCGTGCGTGGCTCCGTCGTGCGTATCACACGGTCTGTCTTGCGTGCAGCTTCTTGCGTGCCCTGGTCGACAAACAAACTGTTTTACACGCTGCATACAGCGATTCACATCTGCGACAAACATGCCGGCTGCCCGGTGGGTCATGGGAATAACGCTGCTGGATCGCCAGTCGGCATCGTTTATGGTCGGAATTACGACGGTATGCGATCGTCTTCGAACCTCCAACTTTCGTTCTTGATTAATGAAAACATTCTTGGCAAATGCTTTCGCTCTTGCGCGAATTGTTGGTGGATGGGGCTCTGTTGTGCGTGTGCCATGGAGACGAAAGCGACTTTCGTGGTGTTTGTTGCCTGGAGAGCGAGGGTGGATGCGGGCCAGGGAATAAGGAGTATTGTGTAGACAAATGTTTTCCGTGTTCCTGCAGGACCATCTAAGAAGAAGCATGTTTGTCGTGGATGCGAATCGCTGTATATAGCGTGTAAAACAGTTTGCGAAGGTGGATGCGGTCGTGCGTCGTAACCGAAAAGACAACGTGGCTCAGAGGTGCATGTGGACTGTAGCAGAGACGAATGCAAATGACGCCGTGTTTTGTGAGTTGCTGCGTCCGAGTTGGTGGCCGTGGCTCTGCGAGTTGTCGCCATATCCAATGGTCTTAGAGTTGGTGGGCGTGGCTCCGTCCTGCGTGCTCCATGGGTGTCTTGCTTGCTGATGGCTTAGTGAATTATATATATATATATATATATATATATATATATATATATATATATAGTGTCATTCTACCTGACAGACTTATTTGAAATTGAAATGTATTTCTGCACGGTCTTAATCTAAACATCCAAAGTACTAGCATTCCTTATTCTCAAAATGCTTGCATATACTATGCTCCACACATCATTCATTCTTGCTATTGGCTGAGTTAATAATAATTAATAAATAAAGAGAAAATATCTGCACATCATTTTCAAATGTGTCAGGTTTCTGACCACAAAAAAAAAAACATGTGTCCACATAAGAGCTTTGAGTGTGAGAAAGCTGCTACATAAATAAAATGTATTACAATTATTATTTTACCAAGCTTTATTAACTTATTAATCTATTATTAACCTTCCCTTGCTTTAACAGATCTCCAATTAGCTGCTTTGAGCAGCCCATGTTTGTTCAGTGTAGGCACCTATACTAACCTAAGATCAAATAGCTGAAACAAGTTTTGAGGCCTGTTTGTCATTGTTACTTCATGCTAAATTTACATGATTTTAGGACTTGCTAAGTACCAGAAGACGGCAACATATGTCCTAATGTATCATACTTGTATCAGTATGCTGCTGCTGGAGAATGTGAATTTCCCATTGGGATTAATAAAGTATCTATCTATCTATCTATCCATCCATCCATCCATCTATCTATCTATCTAATATAAAACTATAAAATGAAAGATGGTGTTCTTTCTTCTTCAAAGTGCCGGTGGAAAATGTATGAGTGGATGTGTCACAAAACACTATTCAGCATTTGCACCAATAACCCAGACTTTAACACCATTCTGAGCCAGTATGTTGTTGATTGGCTCTGGTTTCAGAACTATTCACTCAAATGAAATGTTCTGTTAGCTGTTTTTGCGTAAATTAGACAAATGATGATTTCCTTCAAAAAATGTGTAACAACACTTTCTATTTTGAATGAGATAACATTAAAAAATAATCAAAAAGAGTTGTACTCTTATTTTCTTGCCTGCCCTTTAATAATACAGTTTGATTAACTAAAAGCAAAGAATACTATTGAAGTAATACAATGAAATATTAAATATAACTATAATTACTTTTTCAAAAATGTGAACATTATCAGACCAATCAGATACATCAATCTGAATACATTTTATTTGCAATTTATTAAAATTCCAGTAATCTAAACAGTTGTAGATGTTAAAGAAAATTACAGAAAATATTTTACTTGCTAAACAATAAATCATTTATGATCACTGATTTCAATGCATAGTACATACGATATTCTGTTGACTATGGCATCCTCATCTTCATGATCATCTAAAAAATAAAAAAGGTAAATATGTTGTTTATAAGGTCACTTAGGAAAGATGTATAAATAAGTTTTGATTATGTTAATGTATACCTTATTTATCTGTGCAGTTCTCAGTTTTAAATAAATGTAAAGATCTAGAATCCAACCACAAAGCCAGCTACTATATCAACAGAAGCAATACCATCCATCCATTTTTGAAACTAATTACCCAGACAGCAGTGGTTCAAGGAAGCTAGAGCCTATCCCAGCAAGCACTAAGCATAAGGCTGAAACAATGAATGAACAGGACACCAGCCTATCGCAGAGTGAACACACAGAACCGCACACAAACACATATACATTAGGGGCCAATATAGCATGTCTTTAGGCTGTGAGAGGAAATTTGATTATCTGGAGGAAACCTATATGGGCATGGGGAGAACATATGAAGTCCACATGGAGAGCACCTGGACTTGAACCCCAGTCTCCTTGTTGTGAGGCAGCAGCACTATCACTGCACCACCATGCTACCCAAACAATATTGTAACACTAAGCTCTATGTCAAGTCTGATGTCTGTCTTTTACATCCTTATATATCTATAGCAACATTAACTTATGGGGCTTTCTAAAAGGTGTTATCCTTCTGCAGTCATGGTTTGAAAAGCCCAAACCTTCTTGTGCTGTTTTAATGTACTTGCACTACATTAAACAGCAGATGACACATGGGAGCGCAAGTAACATGAATGTGTTTAAACATAAAAATGTCATGTTAAATACTGGAAATATGCCATTAATGACTCTCAAATAGGGCTGGGCGATATAACCAAAATTGAGGTTTTATTTGATACATTTTTAAGTTTCTAGAGGATCTATAGCTTTATCAATTTTGTTTACACCACAAATATTCACTCAGCAGTGATATGTAGTACACATAACTCAGCACTGTTGTTTGGGTATTTGCACTTTCAAATGTACAGTTGGTCTTACTGTTAAAATCACCAATCAGGCATTCATGTACTGTACATTCTTGTCTGAATGACTTAAGGTCAAGTTATTTCCTTTAACTTGTGACTGGTCTGTTTTCAAGTCTGAACTCCTTACACAGATTCATGATTTACCTCTCATACATTGGGGTTCTTTGGTGGAAATGGAGCAGAGAATTGGGAAATTATTCTACAGGATGACAGTACAAGTTAAGATATTATCTGTGAAAAAAGCACTCGTGGACTTACTGCATTAAGATGGTTTGGCGTCAAAGAGTTGGGCGAGCAACAAAGCACAGTCACATGTAAGCTACCCCTAAAAAAGATTGTTTACAAAGCTACCAGTACTACAAATATCTTACATTACCTCAAACAATGTTACATAGTTCAGTACAAAGACAGCATAACACTCTATACTGCACAGTCTTCCTCTTGTACTTCCAAACCAAAACTGCCATCTTTAACCTTCTTAGCATTACATATTTTCTCAAAAAACCATGTAAAAGCATTGCATTTTTGGTTTAAAAAATTACATTTTTATTAAATTTCAAAAATATAATAATGACACAAATAATAATAATGATGATGATGAATAATAATATGAAATGAAAAACAATAATGCTAATACTGTATATACTGTCAAAATGTTTCTTTTGTGTGGTATGTCTTGAAGTATAGTGAATACACAATCCAACGTCACAGTGGGGACAATAATAATGTGGTTCCTTGTGGATTTTCTTTCCAGACTGAAATTAACTTTTGAAAAGTACATGTACGAGATGGATTCTGCTTCTTCTGTTTTGGTGATATAAATTCAATGAAATGTCAATCAATAAGATGCTCTGAATTGATCCTCGATGTGCTGGGTCGCAAGTAACATGAATGTGACCACTTTACTTTGACGGTGGGATCGACGGTGGAAGTGCAGCAATGATTTGTTTGACTAATTGGCATTTGAAGTTTGCAAGAGAGACAGTCCTGTCAGCTTGTTGTTGGAATTGCACAAATGAATTTCAAATACGCTGTTCAACCAGACGATGAAATATCTTCTTATAATTCTTCTTTTGTTGCTTTCACATAACGGAATAGAAAGTCAATTGTAGATCAGCACGATCTACACTACCCATGTTGTAGTTGACCACAACACAAGGCTTTGTAACCTCTTTGTTGCTTTTAGCTTGAACAGTTACAGAAGCTGTATTATGCACAGGACTAAAAAGACAAACATCTTTCTTGTCTTTCTATCTCATTGGAAGGACTTTACACTTAAGCCAAGCCACTAGTGCACATCACTGTAGTTAAGCTCACCCAAAGTCTTTAGGCATGCTACAACAGATGGGATGCACTGTTCCATATGCGTCAGTCGTTCTTTGCAACAAGTTGTCAAATAGGTTGAGCGAAGTATAAAAATTGTCCATGGTTACACAGTAACCTTGATCAAACAAAGCATCTAGCAATGTCAGCACTGACTATGTAGCAATGCCATACTGGTTGTATTTCTCGTCAAACTTAGTCCCTTTTCATATGTACAAAACAGAACTCCAGCTGTATCCAGTGTTAGATTTGCAAAGCATGAAGAACCTTGTACCAAATCTTGCTCTTTTTGATGCAATGTATTGTATCCATGAATGCTGACATCATGGTCTGGAATGTAAACGTTCTAAAACTTTGCTACAATGGCCTGGTATAGCTCCCAAATTTTTTTCAGTTTTGGTGCTGGGTGGAGTATTCTCATCAAAGTCTTCATTGTTGGTAAAGTGCAGATATTTCATAATCAGTGAAAACCTACACTCAGACATGATCTCTCCAAAGTACCATCGCTGCTCAGGTTTTCCTACAAAACCATGCAGTGTCAATAAACCTAAAAAGGCCCATATATCATCAGCAGCTACCGGTTCCCATCTTTTTGAATGGGAAAACCGCTTAGGTATATGGTCATTTACCTGACCAACACTGCATAACGTAACGGTTTGCGTAACGGTTTGTCTCCACAACAATTCTGTCAATCACATCATCATCCTGGAATAACTTCAGGTAAGTAAGTGGATCTTGGCTGTCTATGTCCACTTTTACTTCTGGCTGCCCCACAAAATCAAAACAAGGTGGCGCTGCTTTATTTGAGGCAGGGTCAACACAAACCCAAACACGAGCATCACTTTCAGATTCATCAGAATCACTTTCAGCTCACTGTCCATTTCAGTTTCACTACCTGAAGACAGATTCACTTCGTCATCGCTGCTGATGAGAGGCTCCTCAACATCACTGCTCATATCACAAGCGTTTCTTACGGCTATTATTACTGAGGAGGTTAGTGATCTCAGAAGGTTACTGATCACACAGATGAAGGGGGAAGACGCACCTACACCATTGCCTGGGTGACGCTTGGACATAACACTTATGCAAGACATGCCTATAACATTGCCTTAGCAATGCTCAGGACTTCCACTTTTACAGCCTGAATGATTCTTGGCTCTAATGTTTCTTTTGCGAAAGCATTACCAAATTTATACTCTGAGATCATAGAGAAAATTACTGAAAAACTTTCCAGTGTCACATACCTTGAAAATATCACAGATCTGTGGTCTAACAAAACATCTAAACCCAACCTGAAACTCACTGTACATTTTCTAGAAAACTGAGAGTTAAAAAGTGTATGTGTACAAATAAGCAGATTCCCAGAAGATCAAAACAGGGAGATCATTGCAAAAGCTAGTCAGAATATGCTTAAGACTTTGAATTTAAAAGAAAATAGACAAGTGTGCATTACCACGGATTATGGCAACAGTAAAATTAAAACAGTGTGTTAGAATAAATGGACAAGGCTAAGGGTTTTGAACATTAGGTTCACCTCGTCATTGTTGTATCAGGCTGTATTAAGTTTTACTTAATCAAAATTGCAGAGTTTTACTTAATTTTGAGTATGTGAAACAATACAGTGGGGCAAAAAAGTATTTAGTCAGCCACCAATTGTGCAAGTTCTCCCACTTAAAAAGATGAGAAAGGCCTGTAATTTTCATCATAGGTATACCTCAACTATGAGAGACAAAATGAGAAAAAAAAATCCAGAAAATCACATTGTCTGATTTTTAAAGAATTTATTTGCAAATTATGGTGGAAAATAAGTATTTGGTCACCTACAAACAAGCGAGATTTCTGGCTCTCACAGACCTGTAACTTCTTCTGTAAGAGACTCCTTTGTCCTCCACTCATTACCTGTATTAATGGCACCTGTTTGAACTCGTTATCAATATAAAAGACACCTGTCCACAACATCAAACAGTCACACTCCAAACTCCACTATGGCCAAGACCAGAGAGCTGTCAAAGGACACCATAAACAAAATTGTAGACCTGCACCAGGCTGGGAAGACTGAATCTGCAATAGGTAAGCAGCTTGGTGTGAAGATATCAACTGTGGGAGCAATTATTAGAAAATGGAAGACATACAAGACCACTGATAATCTCCCTCGATCTGGGGCTCCACGCAAGATCTCACCCCGTGGGGTCAAAATGATCACAAGAACGGTGAGCAAAAATCCCAGAACCACACGGGGGGACCTAGTGAATGACCTGCAGAGAGTTGGGACCAAAGTAACAAAGGCTACCATCAGTAACACACTACGCCACCAGGGACTCAAATCCTGCAGTGCCAGACGTGTCCCCCTGCTTAAGCCAGTACATGTGCAGGCCCGTCTGAAATTTGCTAGAGAGCATTTGGATGATCCAGAAGAGGACTGGGAGAATGTCATATGGTCAGATGAAAAAAACTCTACTCGTCGTGTTTGGAGAAGAAAGAATGCTGAGTTGCATCCAAAGAACACCATACCTACTGTAAAGCATGGGGGTGGAAACATCATGCTTTGGGGCTGTTTTTCTGCAAAGGGACCAGGACGACTGATCTGTGTAAAGGAAAGAATGAATGGGGCCATGTATCGTCAGATTTTGAGTGAAAACCTCCTTCCATCAGCAAGGGCATTGAAGATGAAACGTGGCTGGGTCTTTCAGCATGACAATGATCCCAAACACACCGCCCGGGTAATGAAGGAGTGGCTTCGTAAGAAGCATTTCAAGGTCCTGGAGTGGCCTAGCCAGTCTCCAGATCTCAACCCCATAGAAAATCTTTGGAGGGAGTTGAAAGTCCATGTTGCCCAGCGGCAGCCCCAAAACATCACTGCTCTAGAGGAGATCTGCATGGAGGAATGGGCCAAAATACCAGCAACAGTGTGTGAAAACCTTGTGAAGACTTACAGAAAACGTTTGACCTCTGTCATTGCCAACAAAGGGTATACAGTGATCCCTCGCTATATCGCGCTTCGCCTTTCGCGGCTTCACTCTATCGCGGATTTTATATGTAAGCATATTTAAATATATATCGCGGATTTTTTGCTGGTTCGCGGATTTCTGAGGACAATGGGTCTTTTAATTTCTGGTACATGCTTCCTCAGTTGGTTTGCCCAGTTGATTTCATACAAGGGACGCTATTGGCAGATGGCTGAGAAGCTACCCAACTTACTTTTCTTTCTCTCTCTCTTGCGCTGACTATCTGTGATCCTGACGTAGGGGGTGTGAGCAGGGGGGCTGTTCGCACACCTAGACGATACGGACGCTCGTCTAAAAATGCTGAAAGATTATCTTCACGTTGCTACCTTCTGTGTGCAGCTTTTAAGTATGCTGCACGGTGCTTTGCATACTTAAAAGCTCAAAGGGCACGTATTGATTTTTGACTTTGTTTCTCTCTATCTCTCTCTCTCTCTCTCTGCTCCTGACGGAGGGGGTGTGAGCTGCCGCCTTCAACAGCTTTGTACCGCCGGTGCTTCGCATACTTAAGCCAAACAGCCCTATTGATATGTTTGCTTTCATCTCTGTTTCCTTTGAAGAGGAAGATATGTTTGCATTCTTTTAATTGTGAGACAGAACTGTCATCTCTGTCTTGTCATGGAGCACAGTTTAAACTTTTGAAAAAGAGACAAATGTTTGTTTGCAGTGTTTGAATAACGTTCCTGTCTCTCTACAACCTCCTGTGTTTCTGCGCAAATCTGTGACCCAAGCATGACAATATAAAAATAACCATATAAACATATGGTTTCTACTTCGCGGATTTTCTTATTTCACGGGTGGCTCTGGATCGCAACCCCCTGCGATGGAGGAGGGATTACTGTATAACAAAGTATTGAGATGAACTTTTGTTATTGACCAAATACTTTTTTTCCACCATAATTTGCAAATAAATTCTTCAAAAATCAGACAATGTGATTTTCTGGATTTTTTTTCTCATTTTGTCTCTCATAGTTGAGGTATACCTATGATGAAAATTACAGGCCTCTCTCATCTTTTTAAGTGGGAGAACTTGCACAATTGGTGACTGACTAAATACTTTTTTGCCCCACTGTATATACTGTATTGTTTGATTAACTGATTATGATGGATTTAATGCTTATGTCTAAGAAAGACTATAAATTGACAGATGTAATGCAATACCAAAAATATATTTTAAAAAGAGATTTGTGTGTTTGTAAGAAATTGTGAAGAGACTGATGTTTACCAAAAAAAAATACACATGCTATAAAGTTAATAATTCATTTGTTTATTGTGTCCGTGGGCATGTGTTCTTCCCAAAAAGAGAAGTATGAGGAACACCAGAGATGACCAAGCTGTTAGGGACTACAAGAAGTAGTCCCTAAGCGAGTAGCTTCTCATACAGCTGGAAAAGGAGAAAAGAACTGACCAGTACTCAGATGGAGCTGAATCTCCTTGTATACCAGTTTATCACTGAATTTCCCACAAGTTGGAGGTCCAGTAATAAGTTGATACGGAGGGTTCTGGAGCAGCATAGAGGTATTTCCCAATACATGGACTCTGAGAAGAACACAACACATCTAATTCCATATACATACTTCTGAACTCTTTTGAGACACTACCACGTCTGCTCAGGGTTGCTTGTTCGTTGCAGAGGCAACAGGCAAGATCACAGTACCACAGAAACAACTACACGCTGCCATGTACAAAGCGGTGTCTGTGTTTAGTAGAATGGTAGACCCCGTTACAATAAATAACCTTGCTGTTCCTGTTTTGAGTTGAATAAAACTGGCCTTGCTGAGGTACTAAGCCTCACCTATGGGTTGCAAGACATCAACTCTCAAGTCACAATAAATATATATTTTATATAGTATAGCATCAAGTCAATGAAACTCCTGGGATATTGATCTGGTCAGTTAAGTAGCAGAGGGAGTTGTTAATCAGTTTCAGCTGCTTTGGTGTTAATGAAATTAACAACAGGTGCACGAGAGAGGCAACAATGAGATGCCCCCCATAACAGGAATGGTTTAACAGGTGGAGGCCACTGACAGTTTCCCTCCTCATCTTTTCTGACTATTTTTTCACAAGTTTTGCATCTGGCTACAGTCAGTGTCACTACTGGTAGCATGAGGCTATACCTAGACCCTACAGGGGTTGCACAGGTAGTCCAACTTCTCCAGGGTGGCATATCAATACGTGCCATTGCCAGAAGGTATTCTGTATCTCCCAGCACAGTCTCAGGGGTATTGAGAAGATTCCAGGAGACAGGCAGTTACTCTAGGAGAGCTGGACAGGGCCGTAGAAGGTCCTTAACTGATCAGCTGGACTGGTGTCTGCTCCTTTGGGCAAGGAGGAATAGGATGAGCACTCCCATAGCCCTACAAAATGACCTTCAGCAGGCCACTGCTGTGAATGTCTCTGACCAAACAATCAGAAACAGACTTCATGAGGATGGCCTGAGGGCCTGATGTCCTCTAGTGGGCCCTGTATTCACTGCCTGGCACCGTGGAGCTCGATTGGCATTTGCCATAGAATACCAGAATTGGCAGGTCCACCACTGGCACCCTGTGCTTTTCACAGATGACAGCTGGTTCTCCCTGAGCACATGTGAAAGACGTGAAAGGGTCCGGAGAAGCCATGGAGAACTTTATGCTGCCTGTGACATCGTTCAGCACGACCAGTTTGGTGGTGGGTCAGTGATGGTCTGGGGAGGCAGATCCATGGAGGGACGCACAGATCTCTACAGGCTAGACAACGGCACCTTGACTGCCATTAGGTATCAAGATGAAATCCTTGGACCCATTGTCAGACCCTATGCTGGTGCAGTGGGTCCTGGGTTCCTCCTGGTGCATGACAATGCCTGGCCTCATGTGGCGAGAGTATGCAGGCAGTTCCTGGAGGATGAAGGAATTGATACCATTGACTGGCCCCCATGCTCGCCTGACATAAATCCAATAGAACACGTCTGGGACATTATGTTTCAGTCCACCTGACGCCTCCAGGTTGCACTTCAGACTGTCCAGGAGCTCAGTGATGCCCTAGTCCAGATCTGGGAGGAGATCCCCCAGGACACCATCAGTCTTCTCATTAGGAGAATGCCCCAACGTTGTCAGGCATGCATACAAGCACGTGGGGCCATACAAACTACAGAGTACGATTTTGAGTTGCTGCAATGAAATTTCAGCCAAATAGACTAGCCTGCCGCATCATTTTTTCACTTTCATTTTTCAGGGTGTCTTTGAAATCAGCCCTCTGCAGGTTGATCATTTTCATTTCCATCAAACGATGTGGCATCCTTTCGTTCCTAACACATTACCCAGTCCATATTAGTATAAATATCCAGCATGATTTTTTTTCTATTGAAATCTGATGTGTTTTCGAAGTGTTCCTTTAATTTGTTTGAGCAGTTCATATTATATATTGTAATAATAAACTGCTCCAAAAAGGACTCAAAAGACTCACTCTACGTTAAATTTAGACAATGTACCAATGTGTTATGCTTTACTGTACAGACTGCTGAAATATTTAAAATCAACTTTAAATTTAAACAAAAATTTAAATGGGATGAACCGAGTCAAGATTAGGTGAAATATATTGACTGCTAAAAACCTTAACACAATAATTGAAAATCTAACTCTGGAAATTAGGGTTCAAGTCTAATACAAGGTAACTTGATTTATTTTAATATGTACATATTTTGTTAACAAAATAATGAGAAGTCAAGCAAAATTACACCTTTACTGGCTAATTAAAAAGATTACAATATGCAAGCTTTCAAGGCAACTCTGGCCCCTTCTTCAGGCAAGATGTAATTTTGCTTGACTTCTCATTACATCCATAATGGCTAACACGGTACAACATCCTAGTTAACAAAACAGTAAACAAATAAGCATTGTTAAAAATAAAGCAACATAAGCACTGTGTTGATTTTGGCTTTAATGTGAAATTTTATTTACTGCCATCAAAATCAAAAGTAACACACTCAATACAATTTAAAGACTAACAAATTGAATTATTACAATGGTTCTAATGCTAAGTAAAATAAAAGTGATTATTAGTAACAATAATTTCAAAATTATTGTATTTTTAAATTTTATTTTTTTCAAATGATTTGTCATTGTTTTCAAAACCTTCACTCTCATTTAAATACCATTTTTGACAGTTTTCAAGGACTCTGACTTGAACTGATACGCTACAATGTAAACAATCATAATTACATAATAATAACAAAGTATCAACAACAATAATAAAATAATACTGGAGTAGCAAACCCTAAACAGATGCAACAAAATAAAATTCTTTTTTTTTACTAGCCAAGAATGTGATAAGTTTGCTTCCCTTTATTTCTCCTGCCATTTTCCCTTTAGGTTAATGAAACCACCCATTTAATTTTGCAGTTTAAAGATTATGTCACATTACTTGACTTTTCAAGCAATTTTCTGTCACAAACTTTATTGACATAATCTTAGGAAGGCAAGGGAAGTCACTCTTGTCATTGCCACTTGTGTAGTGTGACATAACTAACAGCTCATTTCAACTAGTATGTGACAGGCCCCTTAAGTCAAAGCAGTGGGCTCAGTGAGCAAGAGATATGACGACCTATGAGATCTGACCCAAAAGTATAATGCATATAATGCAGAGGAATACGTAAAGTGGATATTTTGGATGTTGCAAACAGAAGAGAGGACTGTCTGTCTGATGTCTCGTGTTTTATGGTCAACAATAGAATGAAAAGGGGAAAAAATGGCAGAGACTCTGGCTGAACTCACAGAACCTGTGAAGCTTTCAACATGGGTACCAGCTCTGTCAGGCAGTACATTATTTACTGTCAGAAAAGGGCAGACCTTGCAATACTTTACAATTATTACATTGTGCTGGAAAGTTCTTAAACTATCATCTTTATTTGACATACCCTGTAACTTCAAAAAATCACTTTCAAACCAAGATTCTTGGGTTCTACATAAATTAAATGGGCTTTAACAACACCTCATATTATTTATTTTAACTTGAGAACTGAACATAGGCCACGAAAGAGCAAATATTTTGAACAAGTCTACTAATTAAATGTTTCACTTACCAGCTTTCCTTTTATACCTGGTAATGATGAAGTAGGAGGCTATGTACAGGACAGCAAACAGTAAGAAACAAACCTGAAAGAAAAAAAAAACCTTAGAATCATAAGATTAATTTGTATTAATATACAGAACAGGATACAGTAGGCATGCTTTATGTGTAGGAAGAAAATCTCAGTAGAAGAACTTTTGTCTTCTCAAATAAGAAGCCTCAAATTACAAGTTAAATAGACATTAACAGAGTGAATTTACTCAAAGACAAGTTGGTCTGCCTTTTTCCCCTCAAACAATCACAAATATTTCTGCAAGGCTCAAGGAGGTGTCAGAAATGTATTAAATATATTAGTTTCAAAGAGTGCCAACAAAATATACCCCACACCATTAAATAACCACCAACCTGAACTGTTGACACCCACCAGAATGGAGTTATTGACTCACGGTCTTATTTCCCTATCCTGACCTTAATCAATTGAAAATGAGATTCTTCAAACTAGAATTGTTTTTAATCCTCAAAGTCCAGCATATTTGTTTTTTATTCAAATGTCCATGCACCAGGGATTTTTATTATCAACAAAATCTGTAACTTAAATTTGTAATTAACTTAAATTTAATTAAAATTGCACACTCAGAAAAAAATAAAATTAAAATGGGTTAAACAAAAACTTATACACACCCCTAAACTGCTTTCAGAAAGATAATAGTTTGAGAATAAGGCACTCTGAAGAAACAGAGCCTCACAAAGAAGATAAAACCACAGGCTATGCTGATTAACAAACTTTAACTACATGCCTACAGAAAGCTGCTGTCTGGTTATCTCAATCAATCGAATACAAAAAAACAGAGAGAAAGAGCGACAGCACAAGCTCTAGCATAACCATTTATTGAATCATGATGTTTAAAAGGTTGTGTGAATTACCTGCTTCATCTAAATTTTAAAAAACCAAGTGTGGCCAAAGTAAACAGACTGCTCCCTTAGTGCAAGTCAAATTCAATTTACTAAATAGTCAGAAGATACTTTCTATATACACAGTTGTGGCAAAAAAGGGGCTTACTGTGTCTTTTATGGATACACCTATGGTTTTCCACAAAGATACAACATACGTTTCTTAGTCTCCATCGAATGCCCCTTTTTAGGCTAAAACAAAAACTTAATTATAGTAAATTATTATCAAAAAAACTTTGGTAAAATTGGTAAGTCACCAATAATTAAATGTATGAGGAAAGAGTCAAAAGTTTAATGTTATGTGATACAAACTAAACTGGAACTAAAATAACCTTATCCTGCATCGTTTTCTTTCTGTTTTTTTTTTTACTGAGTGGAGTCAAGACTATGGACAAAGAAAGGAGTGCTACAAAGCTACCCTTTTGCCCCCACTACAATACTATGCATTTAGTTGGTTTATTGCAGACCATCTCTTTTTCTACTCTAAGTTGTGTCAGAGTAATATCAGATTTGGCTGAATGCTATTTCTCATTAAATGGGCGATACTGATGCATGTCAGAATGCCAGAAGCCTGCTATTCCTTAAACACTTATGCCAGCCCACATGGCACAAACTGCCATATATCATTCAGCCAATTAAATCTTTAGTTTTATTAATTTATGAACTGTACACATAAACAATCTCTTTATCTCTTTACCCATATACACAACATATTTAATGCTAAAAGAAGAGGAGAGATTTCAGATGTACAGCTTGAGTTTTCCTTGCTCATCTTCAACCTTGTGTTAGATACAGTGGGGTCTAATAAAAAAAAATGTAATGTTTTAATTATTGCATAAATTGGTCAACTTTAAAGTTTTATTACTGATTTGAACCACATATGTGAGAGCTGCAGACATTATACCACCTTAAATCAGCAGGTGAATTCAAAATTGGACTATATACGTTCTACAAATCTGGAAACCAGGGTCATACTTAAAATTCACAATAGCTAAACTGCTAATTGTTTCATGTAAACGCATCAGTAATGTTTGTAAATAATTGCTAATAAACACCATTTACACACCCCAATACATAATACAATGACAACTATATCCAATGAACATAAATAATAATGTTAATTTGTTCCCTCAAAAAGAGAAAAATTCTATTCAATACATGTCTTTGAAGAACTGCTTATTGTGGTAATGTGAAAGTATCATGGGGCTAGGTATATGCTGGTAGACTGTTAACTGGCATATCTTATTGACCCACCCTGAATTTGTGTAAAACCTTTTTTTTTTTTTTGTTTTGGACAAAACATTTTAACAATGAATCGGAGCAATCACAGTACTCTGCATTTGTAAAATGTGATCAAGCAGTAAAGTTTTAAAAGTTAATTTCAAAACACAAGTCTAATATAAGGGAAATTTCCTGAGTGCCTTTTTGTGTGCTTTCCGTGTAAATAAGACTTCATGCGCCAGTACGTTTACCATGGAGATAATGACATTATACTACAACACTTAACTTTTTTCATTAGGCTTTGAGCACACACAGCTCCATGCATCTCAGCTCATATAAAGCATATAAGGACAATACGTTATAGATAAAACATCGACAACTAAGCGAAGAAGAAAGAGCAGCGCAGAGAAAAGAGACTCAAAAGCGTTGGAGAGAAAAAAATGCAAAAAAGAAAAAGAATAATCGAGGTGCAAATTCATAGAATAAGGAAAGTAATAATCAGCCCGGAACAAGTGGAATTGAAAAAAAAGCACATCCAATCTGGCTCAGAATTAAAAGACAATGAGTAAAAGACAAAGTAGAACTTCATAAAGACGTTCAAAAACGTTGGCACTTACACATGCAGAGCAGGTTAGGGATTATGAAAGCAGTGGAATTCGAAAGGCTCAAAAACAATGATGGCGCGATACACATGCAGAGAAAGGTAAAGAATATGAAAGCAGTAAAATTTGAAAGTATTGTAGCGTCCCAGGCAGGTTGAAGCCTTTTTTTTTTTTTAAGTGACTGTTAGGTTCGATTGAGGGAGGGCGGAGTACAGCTAGGAAGACTGCCAGCAGGGTATTGATTGATGCGGTAAGTGAGGGGGGGGGTCCCGGGACAAGAGGAGGGGTTGGAAAGTTGCTAGAAAGTTGTGTTTGGGGTTACGAAATCGGCGTTCTTTTTCTTGATGTGTTCAAGTAAAACTTCTGTGAGACTTTACTATGTCTGTTTTTTTTTTTTTTCTTCTCTTTTCAAGCTGGACGCGGAGGTCGCTACAGTATCAAAAAAAGACAGTAAAGATCGCATTA
Organism: Erpetoichthys calabaricus; assembly: GCF_900747795.2. Classification (NCBI taxonomy): domain Eukaryota; kingdom Metazoa; phylum Chordata; class Cladistia; order Polypteriformes; family Polypteridae; genus Erpetoichthys; species Erpetoichthys calabaricus. Next base: position 179,581,872 of record NC_041399.2, on the reverse strand, counting down.
GCACAAACAAAAAGAAATTATTACTCGAAAAAAGGGAAAATAATCATCATGGACCAGGTGTAATTGAAAAAACAGCAGGACAAAGCGAGGTCAGAAATAAAAGACAAAGAGTATAAAACAAAGTAAAACATCATAAAGAGGTTAAAAAACAAGGGGGCCAAACACATGCAGAGCAGGTTATAGATAACGAAAACAGTGGAATTCAAACGATATTGAGAGCAAGATACAGAAGATGAAAGCAGAAAAAAACTAAGGTGTCAAAACAAAGAAAGTAAACATTGCATTAGCGCAAACAAAGAAAAATTATTACTCAGAGAAATAACGAAAAGGCGAATAGAGATCGAATATATGGACATAGGTGATATGTCTGAAGTATGTAAATATTGTAAGGCTTTGAAGTTTAAGTCAGAGAATTTCAAAAATGGGGTTTACCTCACATGTACTTATTGGCTACTTTGCAAAAAAAAATGATTAACTGCTGATGATGTGGATCGGTTTGTCTGTGCTGAAATTCCAAACAGAGAAACCTATCGTGAATTATGGTACAAAGTCATTAAACATGTCTCACGGACCTCATTTAAAAGATGCAGCATGTTGGGACTCTAAAGATTCCAAATATTGTTTTTAAAGAAGCTCTGAAATACAACTGAAACTAATGAAATAGCAACAATTCAAAGAAAAAAAAAATCTTAAAAAGTGTGTATCTGGAAAACCAAACATGTGGATTGGCGAGCAAAGCGAGCAGGGGGCGAAGCCCCCTAGTATATATAAAATACATAAGTTCACGGTAAATTTGAAACAGTACACTAATACATAATTAAAGTTGGTAAGGGTGTTTCTCTGTTTAAAGATGGCCTGATCTGAAAATTAACCAGATATTTTTAAAAAAAGAGGGTCCAAAATACCAAAATATTGTACAGGGCAATGTATTCAAGGTACCTGAATGAAAACTGAATTTTTCTGATAAATTTCCAGGAAACAGCACAATAAGTGTACCAAATTTCAACAATTTTGACTTATTGGGTCCCAAGTTGTATAATGCAGAAAGAGAGAAATTAATTTCTCAACAAGTAGGTGTTTTCACAATATATCTGAATGCACTTGAAAATGGTTGGACAGATTTCACACGTAAGTACATGCTTGCAAGTGTCTGCTTTTCTCATCTGCTACAATAGGCCCCAATTAATTTTTACCTCATACAGTGTCTCTTTCTCTTCTTTCAATTAGGTTGAATTAGGGAAACTTTGATTGCATGTCATAAATAAAAGAATGTTGATTCCCTTTGATCAATTAATAACTATTAATCATTAAAAAAAGTAATATTACAGACAATAATGGAACGATTCTTTCAACGTTAAGTGAACATGAGTCACAAGAAAAGTATTAAGTATATTTTTCGTTGTTTAGGAATAAGATCATATTGACATGGTCAAGTTTTAACCCGCATGCACTGCCTCTTAAATGAAAGATAAGCAAATAATAGCAGCCATTCCGGTAGCCTATATTCCCCCTAAGCTGTATGGATGCATGGCTGTGCACCTTTTTTCTAGGTGCAACACAGGCAGGTACTCACTCCCACCCCTGGTGCAGAGTTTGGCAGTTGCACGCAGTTGCTGGTGAATCATGATGCTTGATAATTCACAGAGGACAGTTCGTATGTTGGTGACCAGAGAAATGAATGTCACTGCCAAGGTAATCAAACCTCTCAATGAGGTCAACATTCTCTCCATTAAAGACACACTGCTGATGGCTGTGCTCAAGAGGTCATTAAAGGCCCAGACACTAATGGACTTCTCGTTCAGTCTCTCAAGACCCTCCTTTGACTCTGCAAAGATCACAGCATCACTGGGAAAGTCAAGATCTGTGAATCTTTCTTCACCAACAGATGCCCCACAGTTGCTGGACCCCACAACCCTGCCCAACACCCAATCCATGCAAGCACTGAATAGAGTAGGAGAAAGAACACACCCTTGAGAAACTCCAGAATAAACTGAGAAACATGCAGAGGTTCTGCCTCCTTTCTGCACAGCACTCACAGTTTCAGTGTACTGTACAGGCAGGCCAGAATATCCAGCAATTTTGGGGGAATTCTGCAAAGTCCTGATCAACTGGGTCAAAAGTTTTATGAAAATCAACAAAGGCTGCAAAGAAAATCTGCAGATTTTTGTGTTTGCGCTCCATGAGAACCCTCAGTCTCAGGATGCAGTCAATGTTAAACTTCTTAGGCATAAAACCAGACTGCTCCAGTTGCTGGTAGGTGAACAAGTGATCAAGGATCCTATTGAGGATGACTATAGCAAGAATCTTACCCGGCACTGAAAGCAGTGTTATCCCCCTGTAGTTACGGCAATCCAGGCGATCACTCTTCCCTTTCCAGATAGGGGTAATAAGTCAGATTTTCCAGTTAGTTGAGATGATATCCATCTTACAAATAGAAGCAAAGATTGCTTGTAATGCAAGAAAAGAGTTGGTGGTTCACAGCTAATTGGAGGATTATCCTCAAGAACCATGGACCCAGAGATGTCCAACATTATAGGCAGAGGATCAGCTTTAAACAGCTGCTCAAAGTAGCCAGCCCACTGGGTCACAAATGCAGTGACATCCATAAGGACTGTTCCATCACCTGCCCTGACTGCAACTCTCTGAGGAACAGATTTGGATGTGCATAATGCTACAATTCCTTTGTAAGCAGGACATGAGTCACTAGACAATAGATAGTGTGTTACTTGCTCACAGATTCCTCTAACAAACGTCTCCTTATCTGCCTTCAGAGCCTTTGCTGCCAACCTTCTCAGTTCCCGGTACAGACCGGAGTTGCGATCAGGCTGTGCACTGTGATTCCTCTCGATTATACCCAGGGTGCCCTGTGAGATGAAATACGTCCTCTGTGAACACCAGCAACACCAACACAGCCTTCAGCAACCTTCTGAGTCTTGTCACGGAAGGTCTCCCACATCAAATTTGGATTAGCAGTCGCACCCAAGTTTGCAAGTTCCTCACACAAATTTTGTGCAATCTCAATAGAAACAGCCTGATCTTGGGAGTCTGACCAGGTCCAGCCTCATTCTCCTAGTAGGTGGTAACCTACTGGACCTAAGCTGGATATTCAGAGTAGCAACAACTAGTCTGTGGTCAGAATTAACAAACTGGGCACTTCTGTAGGAGCCTCCAGAATCTGCCCACAAGGATTTGATTGATCTCGTTCATCACACCACCAGAATTGGAGTACCAAGTCCAACAATGCAGCTCAGAGTGCAGGAACCATGATCCAGGGATCCGCAGCCCCTGACCTTTTGCAAAGTCAAGGAGCATGGAGCCACTTTCACCGCAGTCTTTACAAACCCTAAGCTGAAATTCACCAAAGATATTGTATAGAAAAATGGTGGTATTGTGATGTCCCTAGCTCCAACATTATCATCATAACTGAACAACAGACAGCACATACAGCACCTGTAACAACCTACCACTAGTCCACTGATGTCTTTGAATACCAATGTATAATCTGATGTTACAGAACGGTTTTCCTCTTGCAACAGGTTCTGTTTATTTTAAACACTTACACTGTGCTCTTCACACACAAAGCAAACATTTATATGTTTAAAGGGGGGCGTTTTAGGAGCATTTTTGGCTGTACACAGTTTATCAAAATCAAAAGCTTACTTTTTATCGGATTTGGTTGATGAGAGCACCACTGCTCTTTGTAGTTCAAAATCACCACTACTATTTTGAGTGCAGCATTCCTGAAGCATTGGATTGGTTTAGAATTGTTCCCATTGTGTTTTAAGAAAAATTCACTCATGGTTGTCTCAAGGCATATATATAATACATCTGGCTCAGTGAGACTACTTCATTTGAATCTTGCCTCAATGTGTACTTGCTACAACTGTTGGTAGCGCTGCCAGTTCTCCCACATCTCAACAATGTTTAGAATGGACATCTGCAGAAGTGCTCATTACAATCAGATAATGATTGTGGAGCCTCCATTCATTTATCACGATTGTGAAGGACACTGTTTAAAAGCAATTAATCTAGTATCCTTTTCATCTCCTTTTACAAATGCGTGACAGTACTAGTTAAACGATTACACCTTATTTGACTGGTAGCCTTACTTCTGTTTCAAAGCATGCACAACTCTGTTTCTGAAGTAATCCAATAATGGGATAAAAGTAGCAATAACACAAGCCTGTGTGTTGTGTTATTTTATAACAAGCACGATTCCTGTACTCCCACAATGAAATTCTCTGCGTGAACACAGATATGGCCTCTGCCATTTATCTTTTCGACATGTGTTGATATGGTATTGTAATATCACCACAATTATAAAAATAGCTACAATGTACTACTTTGCCTTCTGGATTAATTCAATAACCTCTAGTCACTCAACTGCAATACTAAATTCCTCAATACTACCAATACTGTAAGTAAAAAAAAAAAAAAAAAAAAAAAAGTACCATTACATTTTGGGAACTTTAGTATTGAACTAATACCGAGATATTGGTTCTTGTGACATCCTTAAATAATGTTTTGTGTGTTATAATGAACACATTCAACCACTCTGTGTACAAGTCCCTATTTCCAAGATGTCATTTTAACATAAATCTTCACTGTTAGCAACCTATGAAAGTCACCTCTTGTATTTTTTGGGAAAATTTCACTGATTAGAACATGTCATGTTCTATTGTTGTGTACACCCTGTTTGATTTCCCTTGACCTCCGGTTATAACCATTTTCCATGCTAATGCTGCTGATATTATAGGTTGGTGCAGTCCAATCTTACAAGAAGAATGCTTCCTGTGTATATGGTAAAGTGTTGTAGAGCTACATTGTATTCACCAGCACCAACTCAATAGACTTTTTCAAGAAGCTTTATCCTGACAAAGATGACTCCTTTAGACAGACTAGAATGGAGCTCATGAAACTGTCGCAGGCTTGTCCCTTTTAATCTGCTCCCCTAAAGCTGGCACTGAAGCTGCTCATTGATATCAAATGCCAGCTTATGCTGATATCAACCTCAGCTGACACAAGACTCAGTGCTGTTACACTGCCCTCCCTTTGAGAAGTAAGCTGTTTCCAGCAACCACTTCCTTGCAATACCACACAAACTATTAGATTCAAGGATGATGAAGGCATACCTGAAGAAGTATTAAGTGCTTTATTAACAGGTGGCATAGTAGGGGTACCAAGCATCGTGTTGTAAGATGGCTATGCTGGGATACTGAATGCTAAGATATCATACGCTTCAGTTCGATAAGGTAATCTAACCATCATATGTATGCAAGTGAACTTTTGTGTGGAACTGCAGAGATAGTAGTCTCTTGAAATGATGTTGCCGCAAGCTTCCCAGGTCCCAGCTCTCCATTTCAAGATTCGCCATCAATAACTCCAAAGTGTGCAGTAAGTCAATTTTACGTATTTCTGCAGTAGCTATTTATCATTAACATATTTCTCATTCTTGGCCAACACTTCTTACTCGCATAGGAGTGAAATTTTCCCCAATCTACAGCATTATAAACTAGTAATTATTAACCAATCAGAATAAAAATCTCTCCTATAAAACTCTTCAACCCTGTTTAAAAGATCTGACAAGTAGCTTAAATATTGCCATCATGTGTCTAATTAAATAAACAACACATCTTTAAGTAATTATATATTAGTCATTTCAATGCACCAACATGCACTTCAGTTAACTGTATAATTGATACAATGATTATTCAGATTGATCCCTTAAGTAAATGAATTAGAAAATTACAAAATTTGAACAGTTTAAATGAGAACAGGGCATAAGTCCAACAAACTCTCTGAGAAGTAAAAAAAAAAGGAAATAACTGTTACAAATATAGCATTTTTTATGTTTAAAATTTTCATGCATTGCCCATTTTTAATATGTCCTGATCCTGACTTTAAAATTAGTCACTTTATTAATGAATCATTTTACATAATGCAAAGGGCACCTATGGAGAGTATGTATGCAATTTTTACAAGATTATTTAAGTAGTGAAGCAGTGAGCAGTCCTGTTGCCTCACAGATTCAGTGTCCTGGGTTTGAATACCACACCAAGTCAATTTACATGTGGAGTTTGCATTTGCTTATCATGTCTTAATGAATTTTACTTACAGTTCCCACAATACCTGCAGTTTGGTCCATATAGTTACTTCTTCCCAAGTTTCTCTCATTCAGGATGTCACAGGCTGTGTTGGAAATTAGCTGAAGATAACATTATTGAATTTTATGGAGTGCAGAATTAGGGAAATATTCTCTGACGCAAAGTTTACTCGGTTTGTGTAGGTTTAAGTCTCGTCAGCTTCTCCTTGTTTGAGTTAACAACAAAATGTGAAGCTGCAAGTATACTAAAAAGGCATGTCATCTTAAGCCTTCTGAGAGTCAGTGCATCATTACAATTATAGCGACATTACATTTGTTGGCCTTGTGATGGACTAGTGCTGCCCATGTTTGTGACAATGAATTGATTTAAGCAGATTTGGGAATGTTATGTTATATGATATCTACATCTTTTTAAAAAGGTGACTTATAAAGGGTCAGGGTTAGTGAAAGCTTTTTTGGACTAATTATACAATCTATACAGAGAAGCTGTTTTTTCCCCCAAATTTAGCAAGATGTGAGAAACTTATCTTCAATTTAAAGATTCACACCACCTCAATGCGTCTCTTTTCTCATGTTTCACACTTTGACATTTACACTGAAGTAGAACTGTGATCCAAATTTAATTTTACTGGTCGTTGCTTTAATAAGCTGATCATTAAGTCCTCAGAGAAGATTCTCAACACTCAAATAATTGTCTTACCAGCTGCTTCTTCATCCTTCATTACAGCATTTAGTGATCCATGGTAGCTTTGGTGTCCATCTTTAACTTTGTGGGAAATCTGCCTCTAGAAATACAAGTACCATGGCAAGTTCTACTAGAGGATAATGTTACTCCAACATTCAATATTCTTTTGTGTAAAAAAGTACTTTCTGCTTTTTATCTTAAATGAACTTTCATTTAATTTCCTCTTCTATACTTGTGTATTACACTATTAAAGATATCTATTGGATAACTTTCATTGATGCCCTTAAGAAAGTGAAAAACCTAAATTAGATTACAATGCAAACGTCTCTATTCAGCAATAAACAGTTTCACTATCATTAGCCATATACAGTAGGGCATGCTCCTTTGTCCACATTTCTGCATGGTTGCTCCTTTGCTTGACAGCGTCTATGTCTCTTTGAGCTGATACCAGAACTGCACACTACACAACAGATACAATTTTGTTAGTCCATTATAGAATTTAAACAATGTACTCAATGATTTATATGCCACAGTTTCATATACGATATATAATTTTATTTGCCTTTTAATTGCTTCTACACATTTGATGGTGTATCAGTACGATAATTCAACACAGGCTCCTAAATTCTTTGCAGTTTATCTCCTGAAAGTCACTGTCACCCATTTTGTATCTATACCCACTACTCACTTTGCTAGCCCATCTCAATTTTTGATATTTCTCAAATCTGACATCATTTGCAAACTTCACAAATTTGTTCACTCAATGGAACCATACTATAAGCCTGCCAGTACACAAATACTGTAAATACAGGATGCATATTTACCTCTGAAAGAGGTGTATGAAAATAAAAAATACAGTAGTACTCAAAGTCAACACATGGCAACAGTGAGATTGAAACTCATTCAATAAGATGAGATAATACAGTGCCCTTGTTTAGATGCAGGTGTTTAGCTATTGATTTGACAGTAGAAAAAGGAATAGATTTGAACACTAAGAAATCATTGCAACCCAAAATCTTTGTGGAATCTTGTAATTCTTATGAAGTTTGGACATGCTTATTGTCCAGTATCAGTAATGTAATTAAAAAATTCTGAAAGATACATTTCCTGAATATAACATACACTTATTTATAAACACATTTTCACTGTTCTTCCAGGCCCTACTGCATCAGCTGCTGCATATGAGCATAACTTGTGTCAGTTAAATCTGATCTGTGTTATCAGGTATCAACAGCCTCAAAACATACAATGATAATGTTCTTGCCAGATGTATTTTAAATATTTTTCTATTAATGCTTCAAACTAATTAAAAAAACTACAACTATTGTATATGCTCTCAAAAATGCTCAATAAGGAACAAAGCATACATAATTATTTCAAGAATGGTTGTTGACATATAACAGAAGAAACAGAAAAAGGAAGAACTATATGTGAACATTTTTTGCACATCAAGCATAATAATGTAGTGGTTAGTACTGTCACTTCAAGTAGCTATGTATGAAACCAAATAAGAACCAATAAGCAATGCCGCCTATTGGATATGGCACCTGAATTAAAAACGCAAGGCTGAAGATTTTATTTCCATTGTAAAATCATAGACAGACATAACAGACATGAAGTATGTCAATCATCCTGGTTGTAATTAATTAAGAGTATGCAGTTTTAACACATAAGCAAGTGTTGGCAAGTGTTGTTCAAGATTATGATCATCATGAAAGGGAAAAATTAAAATTAAATCACACTCTTAAATATGCTTCCTGGTGATGTAAATGAAAAAACTTTACTTGACAAGTGTTGTTCAAGATTGTGATCATCATGAAAGGGAAAAATTTAAATTAAATCACACTCTTAAATATGCTTCCTGGTGATGTAAATGAAAAAACTTTACTTGACTAACTGCAGAGATGTCTTTTAATGTAAATTGGTCATGAAATGGTCATTGGTACAAATATATGAAATTGCACACCAAACAATAGTGTTCCATTTTCAGTCAATAATACAGCCAACACAATTGAGAAGACAAGACAGTCAGTGTTTATTAAAATTCCACACAAACATTCACTAAATGAAAAAAAAATTACCCCATGAATCTGGAACTGAAAGGCAGAAACACTTCAAAACAAATAAATAAAGTATTTGCCACTTCCTGGTTTGCTCTTTATTGTAACAATACACCAACTGGCACTGTGTGAAAAGGTAATTGCCCCAAAACAATTACTGGTATGATTACAGAGAAATGAGTGAACATAGCCGGCTTCATTTTAAACCACTGTTGAAGAAGAAAACACAAACCACAACAGAAGCAACAGGACATTGCACTTTGCTGCACACTAGAGACAGCTTGTTTATGCTCTTTTTAAATAGAGCACCGTGCATTTTTACATTGCAATAGGTTTAGTTAAATATGTACATTTGTCTTGCCTTTTATTATATTCCCTGAATTATTTATTTAGTCATTTGTTTCTTGGAGACCCACTGATCAATTTCTTGCAGTACAATCACCACATGCTCTCTGTGTTTCACTGCTTTGGTCTGTATAACTTCAGTTTTGTTGACTTTACATATTCATTTGTGGATTCCCTGCATTGCCTAATTTATCTTAGCTCATCAAGCTAGTAGTTCTCTCTGCAAAACACCATTATAAAACAAAGATTCATTCATTGTGCATTCATTTGCACAACAAACTATAAGAACAAATATTGCGAAACGTGCATATCTAAGAAGTACCTTATATATAATTTATGTAGTAACAGATCAGAAGTACAACTATAGATGAACCTTAAGCCACAAGAAACTTGCAGTCAGGATTGACCAAGTATCATGCATATAGATTAAAATTGCATTACTCATTTTGGTATAAAATAACAAACTTTTTATATTCTTAGACTACATAATCCAATTAATATTTACAGGAAGGTTGTCGCCAAGGAATATTTAAGAAGAAAATAAAAATAATGGTGTTGATATTTATTTTTTTCAGTTCAATATAAGGTCACTGGCAATTAAAAACAACCAAAAAAACTAATGAAAAATTAGGGCTAAGATTTTTTTTCAGTAGTGGAAGGAACTATAGTTCATGTAGTTTTCTTTCCTTCTTATAAAAACAAATTCTCATTATTTAGAAAGGTTTGGATGATTTCATTCTTTAAGATTTACACCACAACCAACAACTCTCTATGACTAAATAATAGTAACTTAATTTGAGGAAGCTGTAAACAAGCAAAACTTTTTCTGTGATGATGAACTACTTTAACAGTTGCTTTATTAACATCACCCTATCAAGGTAGCATATTCATTTATTTACAGTACGTACTTACTTAACTGTATATTATATTTATACATATTATATATATATATATATATATATATATATATATATATATATATATATATATATATACACACACACACATATACACACACATATATATACAGTGCATCCGGAAAGTATTCCCAGCGCATCACTTTTTCCACATTTTGTTATGTTACAGCCTTATTCCAAAATGGATTAAATTCATTTTTTTCCTCAGAATTCTACACAAAACACCCCATAATGACTACATGAAAAAAGTTTACTTGAGGTTTTTGCAAATTTATTAAAAATAAAAAAACTGAGAAATCCCATGTACATAAGTATTCACAGCCTTTGCTCAATACTTTGTCGATGCACCTTTGGCAGCAATTACAGCCTCAAGTCTTTTTGAATATGATGCCACAAGCTTGGCACACCTATCCTTGGCCAGTTTCGCCCATTCCTCTTTGCAGCACCTCTCAAGCTCCATCAGGTTGGATGGGAAGCATCGGTGCACAGCCATTTTAAGATCTCTCCAGAGATGTTCAATCGGATTCAAGTCTGGGCTCTGGCTGGGCCACTCAAGGACATTCACAGAGTTGTCCTGAAGCCACTCCTTTGATATCTTGGCTGTGTGCTTAGGGTCGTTGTCCTGCTGAAAGATAACCCGCCGCCCCAGTCTGAGGTCAAGAGCGCTCTGGAGCAGGTTTTCATCCAGGATGTCTCGGTACATTGCTGCAGTCATCTTTCCCTTTATCCTGACTAGTCTCCCAGTCCCTGCCGCTGAAAAACATCCCCACAGCATGATGTTGCCACCACCATGCTTCACTGTAGGGATGGTATTGGCCTGGTGATGAGTGGTGCCTGGTTTCCTCCAAACGTGACGCCTGGCATTCACACCAAAGAGTTCAATCTTTGTCTCATCAGACCACAGAATTTTCTTTCTCATGGTCTGAGAGTCCTTCAGGTGCCTTTTGGCAAACTCCAGGCGAGCTGCCATGTGCCTTTAACTAAGGAGTGGTTTCCGTCTCGCCACTCTACCATACAGGCCTGATTGGTGGATTGCTGCAGAGATGGTTGTCCTTCTGGAAGGTTCTCCTCTCTCCACAGAGGACCTCTGGAGCTCTGACAGAGTGACCATCAGGTTCTTGGTCACCTCCTTGACTAAGGCCTTTCTCCCCCGATCGCTCAGTTTAGATGGCCAGCCAGCTTTAGGAAGAGTCCTGGTGGTTTCAAACTTCTTCCACTTACGGATGATGGAGGCCTCTGTGCTCATTGGGACCTTCAAAGCAGCAGAAATGTTTCTGTAACCTTCCCCAGATTTGTACCTCGAGACAATCCTGTCTCGGAGGTCTACAGACAATTCCTTTGACTTCATGCTTAGTTTGTGCTCTGACATGAACTGTCAATTGTGGGACCTTATATAGACAGGTGTGTGCCTTTCCAAATCATGTCCAATCAACTGAATTTACCACAGGTGGACTCCAATTAAGCTGCAGAAACATCTCATGGATGATCAGGGGAAACAGGACGCACCTGAGCTCAATTTTGAGATTCATGGCAAAGGCTGTGAATACTTATGTACATGTGCTTTCTCAATTTTTTTATTTTTAATAAATTTGCAAAAACCTCAAGTAAACTTTTTTCACGTTGTCATTATGGGGTGTTGTGTGTAGAATTCTGAGGAAAAAAATGAATTTAACCCATTTTGGAATAAGGCTGTAACATAACAAAATGTGGAAAAAGTGATGAGCTGTGAATACTTTCCGGATGCACTGTGTATATATATATATATATATATATATATATATATATATACACACACACACACACAGAGGGGTAGCCAACAGTAGGTGTACAGTTCTTCGTATGGATAAAGACATGCACGTTATGAATACTACAATAGCTTTATTAACTTAAAGGAAAGTCGTAATGGCATACTGCAGTTAGATACAATCTCGTAAGTGCTCAAATTGCCGGCCACGTGTACTCACAACTGTAAACATACTTTTGCCCACCCCTGAAAATATATCTATATGTATATACACGTTGTCAAGTATAATATCTCACAGTTACTTCCCATCTGTTAAGAACTTCAAGAGCAAAAGCAGGGGAAAGGTTGTTGGCTTAAGCTCTCGAGTATCATGAACAAAGTCTCACAACCTCTACGACAACCCTTCGACAGAAGGCTGGGTCTATCACTGATGTGCTCACCAGCTGTCATCAGACGCTACAACTTTTTTTTCTTTCTTTTTTAACTGTGGAAATGTAAGCTGACTGTGGTCATATATTATTTTACTGTTTGGACTGGGGAGTATTCTGTGTAATTTTGTGCATATCTGACTGCTGTTCATATGCGTGGGTCGCTGTAACAGTGTTTTTTCCAACTCCACCTCAATAAAATATCTATATATTATATTATGCTGTTAATTAAAGTGTGCCTGCTAATATGGCATAACAAATATTAACGGTTTTCAAACAAAGGCAGACGGACTAAGGTAGAAAGCACAAAAAGATTATGAGATAAATATGAGGTGTGTTCCATGTAAAAAAACCTATAACGGAATGCATTTCATTACAGGTGTTTAACTCACAAGCTGCTCTGTATTGGAGATTATTGTAATGCACACGTTTGAGAAAACTAACAGAAGATGTAAGCTGCGCAAGATTTAGACATAGCAGGAATACACGCAGTAATGTGACAGTATTAGCCTTGACCTGAAGCCACTCCACACAAAATTTTCGTGAAGTAAACATAAAAGAGAACTTACAATATACTCTCGCACTTGACTGTGGAAATTCTGCTCTCTGATGCTCACATCGTCTTCGTCCATTCTTCATATTGCACAAACGCAGCAATTACTTCTCATTCGCATTTGCTCCTGTGAAATTCTGCTTCATACTTCTCCTGGGCAAAATAAAAACACGCTCTCGCAAGACAACAAAACATCAACCACCGTTCCTGTTTCCCCACCCTTTTTGTCTTTTTTTTTTGTTTTTGTTTAGAGTCATCGGTCGGGGACGCGCAGTTTGATGACGTCATGCGCCACCGTTACGTGGAGTTGACATATTGAATGTGTCAAGCCGATTTAACTTTTCATTGCAGTTGAAGACTCAGATTTTTACTCCATAACTTTAACGACTTTGGAAACATTGATGTTATCCTTTTATGTATTATAATTTCCCCTTGGGATTAATAAAGTATCTATCTATCTAAGTCAGTTGTCAATATCTACAAAAATGTGTTATATTTTAAAATTGACAACAGAAATCAGGAAAACTGGTCAAAATGAGGAAATTTACATTCCTTACTTACTGCATGTCAGAACAGCATATCAATGAGAGACAAATATTTGATACTTTGCAATAAATATGTTTGAATAAATAAATTAAAGTGATTTCACGTATATATCTGAACTTATAAAATCTTACCAGAGGTGTCCTCTCTAGGGTTGAAAATTGCCACAAGTACTGTGATACTGGAATGGCATCCAGTGACTCTGAACTGAATTTAAGAGTTCTGCAAATGTCTAGGTGAGTAAAATTAGAATAAGTAGCATCTGAACATGACACATGTAACTGTTTTTTGATGTGTATGATCAAATTGTGATACTGTATACTTATTTCAGCAATGCACATGCTCAGAACATACTAATTTTAAACTAACCTAAATAGCTTAAATTGACATGATTTATGTGGAATTACATCCTGGATTATTCCACCTAAAAAATAGTGTAATAAATCTCATGTTTATAAGTTTATGACCTGCATTCTGGGGGGCATGGTGACACAGAGGTAGTGCTGCTGTCTCAGTGTAAGGAGACCAGGTTTCACATCCCAGGTCCTCCCTGCGTGGAGTTTGCATGTTATCCCCATGTCTGCATGGGTTTCTGCCAGGTGCTCCAGTTTCCTCTCACACTCCAAAGATATGCAGTTAAGGTGGTATTAAATTGGCCCTAGTACATGGTTGTGTTGGGTGTGTGTGTTCACCCAGCAATGGATTGGTGCCCTTATCCAGGGTTTGTTCCTGTCTTGCTCCTTATACTTGCTGGGATAGGCTCTAGCTCCCCCCCATGATCCTGTTCAGGACTAAGCAGGTTACTAACTGACCTCAATTCTATGCCTCAATCTATAAATTTTAAGATCCCGCTTTTTTCAATTTCAGGGGAAAAATGAAGCAAACTCCATTCTAGTTGTATCAGATGCAAGAAAAAAAATAACAGACTGATATACCAGTCTATCACAGCAATTCAATTCTTAATATTCTCACCAGCTGAGTTGCTTATTCTACCATGAGCATTATTGCCATCAGTGGTGTCTCCGAATACAGTTCAAGTCGCACACTGTACCAGCTCCTCCCCACCCAGTAGATAACATTGTTTTGTAAGAATTAAATAGTACACTTGGCTCAACTTAACACAGTAGTTCTCAGGTTTTATTCTCATGTTTTAAGAAAAGTGTTCTGGTATTATATTTACATTTAAAAGAAATTCAGATATTTTTATTTTTTCTTTGCCATAGCCTTAAACGTTTAACTTTTTATGCCATTTTCCTTTTCATTCACCTTTTTTGTGGAGTTTCTTCTCTTAAGTGTAAAAAAGTACTGACAATTAATGGTGAGCAGTGCAAACACAAATGACACTGTATGCTAAAGGGGAGAAACTACTTCAATGTCATATTTACTTGTACGCTAATTAGTAAGAAAAGGCTTAAATGACCAGACACTTTATTTTTTAATTTTACTTTAAAAAATTCTATGATACATTTAATTTACTAAACGAGTAAGATTTGAAAAACAGGTGTAATATACAGTAAGCTAATGACTGAATGTTTAATTTAATTAATATGTTTTGTTCACGCTACATACTGAAATTTACAGTTTATACTTTTTAATTGTCTATACACTACCTTGGAGAACTGATACTTGCCTTCATATGAATAGATTCTGCATCTGCATATATCATCAAGTGACCCATGTACTTGTATACCAGTTGGCAGTGCCTTTATGAAATCTATAATTATTCCTTGTCCCTTAGAATATTGCATCAACGATATTCCTAAACCTCAGATTATTATGTGATATTAGCAATATATTTTTACACTATAAAGTCTGGATAACCATTATTTAATGTGCTAGATTTAACAAGCAGCACATGTTGACTTCATTTCATTTCATAAAGCATCCCCATCCACAAGAACCTGCTCTTTAGGCTTTTATTAGTTCGCAGCCAAATAGAGCCACCCATAATTACTCTGAAACAGTTAATTTATATTTGCTAAATGTTAACTACAGGTAGCCCACTAAAACAGGAGAAAGCCACACAAAATGATGTTTCCCCAGAAGCACCAATACTAGACATTTCACAAAGCATAAAACAATATGATGCAAAGCAAATCAATGTCACAAGTAGAGCACTGAAACTCAAATGTAATTAACAAGCAGAATACTAGGCTTTTCAAACACAAATTAAACAAGATACTGGAAAATACCTGCAGATGTCCTAACACTTAAAATCAAAATTGAAAACAATGAACTGAAAAAACTCAAGAGTTAAGTTTTATTATGATTCTGACAAAATAAGTCATAGCTGAGCTAGCATCAGAACAGAATTAAGTCATGAAAGAAATTAGCAAGAAGTATAACATTTAGAGGACAATTTTGCAATATCAAAAACAGGATTCCCAAGTGTTTCAAGATGTTCTGCTGTTACCAACAGAGTGGTACGGGTACTAGAAGGGATTTTTTTGTGTCCAATTGTCATCATCTGCACATAACCATTGTCAACTGCAGAGTGCCTGTAGTTGATCTTCACAGCTGGCTCACCAAGGCTTCTAACTCTTTAAGAGATTTTTATCCATCCATTAGTTTTCTCTCATACTTAACCAGTTCTGGGTTGTTTTGACTTTCTCAGTATCACTGGGCACAAAGCAGAAAACAGCTCAACTCAGGGTGGCAGTCCAGCTATAGGAAACTTATACTGTGACTTTTTACCCCAGACAGAATGAATCCATAAATCATTTGGAAATTGTGTTTTATCAGCCTAAATCAATCTATTCCTGATTAAATGGCTTTTGAGCAACAGCATGTGAAATAAAACTCTCTTTTACACATGAAATATTTGACTTTATTTATTTTTAGCCTTCTTAGTAAGTTAATATTAAAGTTACATTTGTGCAGTTTTTTGGTTTTTTTTTGTATGTTAAGATAAAATGAATGGCTTTGGTGTTGATACCTAAATACATACCAGTAAACACATAATGAAAGATTCTGACTTATCCCCTATAAGCTAACATGTAAACAGAACATCCCTGCTACCCTGCTGTAATTCTGATGTAGTAGTAACATACAGTAACTCCAGTGTTGTTTTTAAATGGCAACCTCTCAAGCTCATAGTACCATACTGTATATAAATGTACATAGCAACATACAGTATACAGTAATGTAAATAGAAACATAACAAAGATACAGAAGACTACAGCTTAAACATTATAACAAATAAATATTTATCTCTTTCAATTTTTTGTGTGTTATGGATTTTTCTTTTAATTTCTGTCAACAATTTTTACTTTCACCAAAAATTTTAGTCAGTGCTTAAACCTTGCAATTTCTATAGCTGTAGAACTTTGGAAAATTCACAGCTATGCAAATATAAGATTCTGCTAGACTGAATATAATTAGTGGCACTATTAAACACATGGTTTAAAGTGAGTAAGATGAAGAAAATTCAGATAAACAGAATTATCTGAACGAATTTAGTAAAATTAGGTACGAAGCCCATTGAAAGTATACCAGTTACAGGCTTTTTGAATCTTCAAACAACTTGGCAGAAAGCATGAGCTATTAACAAAAGTCACTCAAGCCTTTAGGCCACCAAAACATATTTGACGACTACTGAATAAAGCAGATAAGCAAGATGACAAAAATGATCTCACTGACACTTTTGACTGACAGCATGCCAGACACATAGACTTGCAAAATGACCAAATGACCAACAACCAATAATCACTGGTCTGATTTAAACATTACCCAAAAGAGTCTTCCAAGATGGAAATCTCAGTTGCTCACCATCTCCTCACAGCTATACCGGAACTATCTGCTATCCATTGTCCTCATTAATTCTATCTGAAAGCACACAGAAATCACAGTGGATAGGTTGTGGAACACTTGATGAATCAAAAGTGTGTTCAGCTTTTTTTCTCAGGTGGATACCAGGAACCAGCAGGAGTTGGGCATACCGAGAAGGGATATGGCTAATTGTGACCTAACAAGGACACAAAACACGTCCAAGGAGTTCAACAACAGATACAGGAAGCCTGATCCCTTCTGGTCACATGACTCAAGGATACCAGATGAAAGGGGAACCCAAAAGAAAAGAGCTCAACTCACTTTCTACAAAAAGAATAGAAGATACTTTGCCTGACAGGACGAACTTTTCACATTTGCTTGGTAACAGTCCACTCTAATTCTTAAGAAATAAAAATGACTTAATTCTGTTGTACAGAGAAGTACTAAGGCCTTGAGAATCCATTATAGATTTGTACCTGTGTTTGTTCATGAATTAGCTCATATGTATTTCTGGTTTTGATTAGAATTCTCTACAAGTTAGTGAGGGTGACCCACTAAGGTGATCGCTATGTAAAAATGTAGGATTTCACTTTCAGACCATCTAAAACCAATTTACCAAAGCCTTCTGCTGAGCCAATTTATTTGTTCTGTAGTTCGTATTATTTACAGTGTAGCTTTTCCCATCAATAGATAACCAAAATGTTTCATTAATGTATCATTTATTAGAAAGACACACATATTAGACAATTGTGTTAGGAACTCTGTATCTAATTGAAATATTAATTGACTTAGTTTGCTTTGAATTTCAGTGGTTAAAACAGCTGCCTTACTGCTCAAGAGTCCTGGATTTATATTCTAGCCTAGTCATTACCTTCTCTAGGCTGTGAAAAGAAAATAGGATCACACAGAAATCTCATTAGGCATAAGAAAAGCATGCAAACTCCAGAAAAATAGTCTTGATAATATTAATAGATAAAAAATAATGGAACTTTGTCATGTGTATATAGTACATATTGTACATAGTGAACTGAAATTTTTACTTGTATGTGTCCTCAAAACAGCTGAAAATTATACAATAAATTGAACTACAGATATTAAACATTAAATTAAATGATGCACTGTAATGATATTGTCTAGTTTTAAGTTTTATCAATGATCTACTATATAATAAAACACTAAGATTTGTGTCTGCAGTCCTTCAGAGCAATCTGATGGGTCACTTTGGATTTGGTTACACAATGAAAGAGGAACTGTGAATGTAAGATGCATAAGGACAAGTAAAACCGCACACTAAGAGAGTCGCCCTCAGAGACAGAAAGTATAAAATTAGACTGGTGGCGAGAAATGCACCTTGAAAATATTCACAGATTCTGAGAAGCAAGATTTATGAGAACGCACTAAAGAGACAGAGTGATGATGAAGAGGCATTCAAAAACACACAAATACAGAGGAAATGCACTGAAGGGTACACTTAGTGCAAGAGATAGCAAATATTTTAAAATCATTGAATTACCTGCTTTTGACAGGTACCGTGGGTAGTAACCAGTGATATTTCAGTTCTGATATTAATTGTAGTTTTATTTTTATTTAGTTCTGTGTTTAAAATTTTAGTTTTTATTTTATTTAGTTCTGGCTTTTTTACATACTATTAGTACAATTTTAGTTTTTTTTTTTTCTTTCGTAAGAGCACAAATGCTGGCCTACACATTTCAATGCAAGTTATGTTTCAGTCAACAAAATACACTCACAGTTTAAAATGCCGTTAAACACAGCTTGAATATCAATGATCAAACAGAATAAGTGGCCTAATGAGTATAGTCACCAAGATCAAATGTTTCAACTCAAGAAACCAGCCTGTACAAGCACATTGCTGTTAAGCTTTAAACAAGCACGCATTTTGAAAGATTTGTTCATGTTGCAACGACGTCCATTGCACAGATAGCCACACCGTGAAAATATTCGCTTGACGAGCATCGGTAATGCAGGTGCACAGATGAGGTCCTCGGCCACTGGCGCCAGCAGATTGTATGTTGATGATTTCTGCTGCCAGTATTTAAGCACTGACATGCGGTGACGTTCATGGCCGGTGAGGCACGGACTCGTTCAGAGTCAAATTTACAAATATATGAAGCCAAAAGAGTAGCTTATTCACTATTCAATTGGCAGCATGCACATTGACTACTGGTTATGTTTCATATCTCATCAGCATTCTTTACACACACATAGGTAAAGTACATATTTGACTAAGAAAGAATAGCGGCAAGAGAGCACATTTGCTCTACATCCTCCATGTGTTCTAAATTTGTTGTTGCAATTTCACAATTCAAACTCATTCGATACAAGTGAAAGTATTGGGTGGTGTACAAAAAATGGATTTTAAAAAATTTGGATGCTTTAATCAATTTTAATACTAACTGTATAACAAAAGGAGGAGGAAGAGGAGGTTAGGACCACACACTGATACAGCGCATTGCCACCCCCACAACACGACAAACCAACTCAGGATCCAGATTAGGACCCGAGTGCACCCATGCAATGGGTGGATAATAAGAAAAACAAAAGAATATTTTATCCATCCATCCATCCATCCATCCATCCATCCATCCATCCATCCTCTTCCACTTATCGAGGTCGGGTCGCGGGGGCAGCAGCTTCAGCAGAGATGCCCAGACTTCCCTCTCTCCAGCCACTTCTTCTAGCTCTTCCGGGAGAATCCCAAGGCGTTCCCAGGCCAGCCGTGAGACATAGTCCATCCTGAGTGTCCTGGGTCTTCCCCGTGGCCTCCTCCCGGTTGGACGTGCCCGGAACACCTCACCAGGGAGGCGTCCAGGAGGCATCCTGATCAGATGCCTGAGCCACCTCATCTGACTCCTCTTGATACGGAGGAGCAGCGGCTCTACTCTGAGCCCCTCCCGGATGACTGAGCTTCTCACCTTATCTTTAAGGGAGAGCCCAGACACCCTGCAGAGGAAACTCATTTCAGCCGCTTGTATTCGCGATCTCGTTCTTTCGGTCACTACCCATAGCTCATGACCATAGGTGAGGGCTGGAACATAGATCGACTGGTAAATTGAGACCTTTGCCTTACAGCTCAGCTCCTTTTTCACCACGACAGACCGATGCAGAGCCCTCATCACTGCGGACGCCGCATCGATCTGCCTGTCGATCTCCCGCTCCATTCTTCCCTCACTCGTGAACAAGACCCCGAGATACTTGAACTCCTCCACTTGAGGCAGGATCTCGCTCCCAACCCTGAGAGGGCACTCCACCCTTTTCCGGCTGAGGACCATGGTCTCGGATTTGGAGGTGCTGATTCCCATCCCAGCCGCTTCACACTCAGCTGCGAACCGATCCAGAGAGAGCTGAAGATCACGGCCTGAAGAAGCAAACAGGACAACATCATCTGCAAAAAGCAGTGACCCAATCCTGAGTCCACCAAACCGGACCCCCTCAACACCCTGGCTGCGCCTAGAAATTCTGTCCATAAAAGTTATGAACAGAATCGGTGACAAAGGGCAGCCCTGGCGGAGTCCAACTCTCACTGGAAACGGGTTCGACTTACTGCCGGCAATGCGAACCAAGCTCTGACACCGGTTGTACAGGGACCAAACAGCCCTTATCAGGGGGTCCGGTACCCCATACTCCCGGAGCAGTCCCCACAGGATTCCCTGAGGGATACAGTCGAACGCCTTTTCCAAGTTCACAAAACACATGTATACTGGTTGGGCGAACTCCCATGCACCCTCCAGGACTCTGCTAAGGGTGTAGAGCTGGTCCACTGTTCCGCGACCAGGACGATAACCACACTGTTCCTCCTGAATCCGAAGTTCGACTATCCGACGGACCCTCCTCTCCAGAACCCCCGAATAGACTTTTCCAGGGAGGCTGAGGAGTGTGATCCCTCTGTAGTTGGAACACACCTTCCGGTCCCCCTTCTTAAAGAGGGGGACCACCACCCCGATCTGCCAATCCAGAGGCACTGTCCCTGATGTCCATGCGATGTTGCAGAGTATTTTATTTAAGGTCAAAATGTAGTTTTTATATATTGGAATTTTTTTCTTAGTCTGATCCCATTTTTTATAAAATTGAAAACCGTTTATGGTCTTACCTTTATTTGTAAATGAAGTCCATGCGCCTATCCTTCTCCACAAAAATCTCCGTCACTTTTTTGTAAAAGTCCTCCTTATTTTCCTTTAGTTTTAAAAATCTTAATCTTCCATTTTGGCAGTCAGTCAAAATAAAAAATAAACGGACCGCTGCAGTGCACTTGACTTTCTGATATCTCTAAGTTATTGGCGCCGAGAGTCTCTGTGTAGAACAGTAGCAACAAGCACCTGTTGGGCTTCAGTGCGCACAGTATTGTCTCTCTCAACTTGTGCCTTTTCACTGCAGTTTTATGGCCTATCAGTAAGACTAAATATGTCACACACATTCATTACATATATTAGCCAGACTGTGGAAAGTCAGGTGTATAATAAATGCGCGTGCAAACATTATATTACCAACATACAGAGAGACAGCAACAAGCACACGCCAATTGCATGCATCAACCCAGATTTCAGAGATAGCGCTGTCCGAAATGAGGCTCGACTCGTCTCGTCGCTGCTGCACCTTGCATTTCTCCTCTATATTTGATCAGGAAATGCGCAAATTCAGCGATTTTGACTATAAAAATGATAATAATTATTAGAATCATACAGCACAGTGGACAAATTTATATTATGTTATCATTATTAGTTTTTTTTTAATCTTCATGATGACGGGTGTGACCGCACGTCCCTGTAATGAAGTGCAGTCATGTTAAAGAGAAGTGCCAGACTTCCACTAAGCACTGATCCAGCTGGCCCTGCACCAAAACTCCAAGACTCCTTTCTTCTTCTCGCACGCTACATTTGCTTTTATTATCATCTGCGCTTTATTTCCACACGTTACTTTCTACCCACAAACACTTGCGCAAAACTCGCCATCGTCACCCACACGTGCTTACTGCTTCAAGCCGAGGAACCAAATGTGCGCAACAAACAACGGTCTTTTACAGAAGTTGCGCCAAGTGACTATAGTAAGCCTAAGGTACAAGATCACCGCATAGTAAATTGTGCAACATAACTGAACGCTCTGGGCGACCTACAAACAATCCCTCTGCACGACTGAACCGGTTTGAACGAAAATGCTATTGTTATTTTTTTCGTTTTACTCAATTTTCGTTCTCGTTTTAGTTCGTTCACATATCACAAATTTTTATTTTTATTTAGTTTTAGTTTCTCTGTTTGCCTTAAATTCAGTTCTCGTTCTTGTAAAACGAAAAACAATATTTTTAGTTCTAGTTCTCATTTTCGTTATGAAAATATCACTGGTAGTAACCCTATAAACCATTAAAACGAAAAACAGAGGATGCACTTAAAAGATCACCAGACTACACATACAGTTATGCACACCACAAACTGATTGTTTACACCTCTCTAGTACTGGTTTCTTTGCTATTTTATTAGTAGGCATTGGAACTTTACATACAGAACTTTTCTTTGTTGAATTTCACCCTACTTAACAAAAGTTTTCGGAGCCTTAATCCACAAGTTTTGGTCATAGGTACATTCCTACATCACATGCTTGGGGACTTCCACACCTTTGCAGTTGAATGTTGGCCATTTGTCACTCCGAGTGACTTTCCTTCTAACTCAGTGTTTCATAGTATCCAGGATGTTGGGTGTCGCCCCCCCATGCCAGGTCAATTAATCTGTTGGGTAGTGCTTTACAGTTAGTCATTGTCGAAATGTTTTGGATTCACGTTTGAATACTTCCATGTTGCTTGTTGTTTGACTAAAACGTGTGGGTGTTTCCAATTATTCGAGGTGTTTCTTCCCTCGGTTCTAAGACTGCATAATACCATCCATCTTCCCATTCTCTTTCAAAGTTTTGCTGCTTGGAAAGAGGGAGGTTTATTATTCAGGAAACGTAGGAGGCTGTGTTTTCTCAGCAAAGCTCCACTTAGTGTGTCATTATGTCAGCAGCTTACGCTAGGACTCATTCTGCCACCTTTATCAAGGGTGCTGCATACTTGTGTCGTATTATTTAAGCAGAAAAAAAAGCAAAAGGAAAAAACAAAAGCTTTTGCAAGTATGCCCAAATGAGGACAATAAGACACGGTAGTGAAGCCCCACCAATTGTATTTTTCAGTTAGTGTTAAGTGAATATTTGTTTTTGTTTGCTTATTGTTGTAGTTGCTTTTTAATCAATTATCTCCATAAGGCATACATATTTTGAAATGCATTAAGGTTTCTGAAATAAACTTACAATCCAAACACAATCAGAAAATTTCATCAAATGCAAGTATACTTTGAAAATTACTAGAGTCCTGTTAATGTACCCTTCTCGACACATGCAAATTAGGAAAAATTATCACCCAATGAGTGCATGGCTTAAGGGAGCGTCTTCTGTGTTTTTTTTTTTTTTTTTTTTCAATATGTAGAGAAGTTCTTAGTAGGGATGGGCGATACCACTGTTTTTGAAATCGATACCGATACAAGTATTTTATGTGTCAGATTTTCGATACTGATACCGATACTGAGTATTTTTTTAAAAAGCTTAGGAATTTGTTTTCAAATGATGATAGTGTTTACAATGGCTAATATCAATGGGCCAGTCTGCATTTAAATAAACTAATATCACAACACAGTATTAAGGTCACCATAACAAATTTATTACAAAATTTATATTGATAGAATGAACATGGCATGTCATTTTTTAACCTGTTTACTCCAGACCAGGGCTATGGGAGGGTGCCGGAGCCTGTCCCAGCTGCCATAGGGTACAAGGCAGGAGCAAACTCTGGACAGGGTGCCCATCCATTACAGTTCACCTAACTTGCGCATTTTTGGACTGTGGGAGGAAACTTACACAGCCACAGGGACAACATGCAAACTCCACACAGGAAGGATCTGGGTAGCAAAGAATGAACACAAATGTAATAACGGTAATATTAACTTTTACATTTTCATAAAGATTTGGTTATTCACGAATGTACTAAAACTGATCTCCTTAGAACACTAACATTTAGAACATTTTCTATTATATTCTGCCCTTCTGTTTTATTGAGAAAGATTTTGTCATATTAGCTTTACATTGAGTTAAGTTTCAAATTTGTATTTAGAAAATATAATGCTGACATTTTTATGCTTAATACAATTTTGCCTCTACAGGTGCAAGGCAGGAACAGTCCCTGGACAGGGCGAGAGCCCATCACACGATGAACACACACACACCAGGAGCTAACTTAACATCAGTCCAGCTAGCCTGCGTGTCTTTGAACTGTGGGTGGAAACAGGAGCACAATACAATTTTAACAATACAAAATTAAACAGAAACATTATATTTCATTACACTAGATGCTGTTACTAATGCAATTAAAGTACTTTTAAATCCACTAAACTTGCAAAATAATTAATATACTGTATTTATTAACATTTACTCAGACCCTTATTTTTTTGTAAGAAAAACTAAGTGAAAGTTTTAATCTTCAAATTAGGAACAGCTAGTAGATAGATAGATAGATAGATAGATAGATAGATAGATAGATAGATAGATAGATAGATAGATACTAAGTATTTTGCATAGTGTTAATATTATTTAGCATTCTTATTTATGTATATTCGTTGTACTGTACCCTTCGTTTTAGTTACCAGAAAAACAAAACGGACACAACTCGTGACAAAATGCTCTGACAGTAATGCTTCACGATTGAGTCCTCCATCATGCTAACAACGTGCTTTACGTTTCATAAGTATTAATGAGTGATAAACGGTAGAATATTTTACTCAACTAAGTCTTCAGTAAATTCCCTTCTACATAATCCTGCTAGAGCAGAGTTACCTGAATAACGTCTCGTGCATCTTTGAAAACGTCCTGCACCCTCCCTTATCTGGCACTGATTGCAGCTAAATCGCCAGACTTCAGACTTGCATCGCTTTGATGTTTTACAAACGTCTTTCTGCTGAACAGCATGTGTGCTTTTTAACTGTTTAAATGGGTTGATTGTTTTGCCACTGCTTATTTTTCTCACAAATATTGCATCGGGCGGCTGTATTCTTTTTCCATCTGTAAGTAGAGCAACTAAGCTCTCGGTCCGCCTTTGGCGTACAGACTGCACTCTGCACTTGAGCAAGGGGCGTGGGTTTATGGCGCTGTTGCGTGACAACGCGTCTGCTTATTATAGTACGTGAGCGCGGAATGTGTGTTAATAGTAGTCATCGATATTTTTGAATGGTACTCGATACCAAATGAGTACAGCTTGAGTATCGAAGTATCGATTACTGTGGTATCGATCTTCCCATCCCTAGTTCTTAGAGTGCCAAGCGCGAAGAGTGCATCACTCAAGTAATATATGGTGATGAACATCGGAGAACAATATTTGTGGAGAATAAACGCAAGGGTTTTGTTTAAAACGATTTATGAGATGCTTATACCTTGAATTCCAGCAGCCTTAAGGAATATAGCCAAAGAGAGCTGAGGTCCTGTTGCCCTTCTGATCGTTTAACTTTTTCCTATCGTGTGTGTCTTTTTTGTTAATCATTATTACTGTTGCTTCATTCTTGCTGTTTTTTGAATCGTCTAATTTGCAACCTTCGTTTTTTAGCCCAAACCCCCGAGCCTTCCAGGTCTTGACTCTTACTACGAATATTTTGCTTTAGAATGCATGCAGAAAAGGATGCTCAAGTACACGTGTCACGTTGGTCTTTCAAAACGGCTAGAATTGTTTTTCATGCAAATAGCGACAGTAGCCAGGTATTTGATTCAAAGCCTGGTCGTGTTGTATGCCGTTGGATAAATGCACTGAACAAACATGCCAGTGCCGTCTCGCACTGATGACATCATCATGTGCTGGCTGCGCCAGCTAACATCTACTTAACAAGTATTGTCCCTGATTTCACGGGCAGTATACTTACTTTATTGTTTGCGTTAGTTTATGTTTTCACTGTATTTGTATAATTGTATTTTATTCCCTTTAAACGTTTTGTTATGCACATTTTTATTCTAAGTCTTCGTGAAAATGATTCAGCAGTAAACTCACCACTCCAGATAAAGGATATCTATTTTATATTTGAAATGGGAGTTATGTGTAATATAAAGGAAGTTGGATACAATGTTAGGATACAATTTTGTGTTGTAATAGTATTCCGTAACCCTCTGTGAAAATGAGGTGCTCCCGTCCTCCAAACATGAAAAACAGCACAATAAAACACCGACTGGCGCTTTTTAAAAAAAAACAAACAAAAAAAAAAACATTCATCATTCTAACCAATGTGTTTCTGGCAAGTGGAACCCGTAGCTCTAAAGCAAAGCAATGCTCTTCTTCAATAATCTCGGGAGTACAGTACATGAAATCCTTATCAAAGGGCTGTTTTACAAAGTCAAAAAGGTGGAGTGGGTTGGGTGTGGAGGCTTCATAACCCCCTCCTCACAGCACATCTTCAGCGGTTCGTGGCGTGGGAAGGTATTGAAGCTTCCGACCCTTATCCTGCGATTACACAGAACCCACAACAAACAATAGGAACGCATCAATAAAATAGTCACGACCAAATAGACCCAATACAGTAGAATAGATAGATAGATAGATAGATAGATAGATAGATAGATAGATAGATAGATAGATAGATAGATAGATAGATAGATTATTAATCCCAAGGGGAAATTCACATACTCGAGCAGCAGCATACTGATACAAAAACAATATTAAATTAAAGATTGATAATAATGCAGGTAAAAACAGACAATAACTTTGTATGATGTTAACGTTTATCCCCCCCGGGTGGAATTGAAGAGTCGCATAGTTTGGGGGAGGAACGATCTCCTCAATCTGTCAGTGGAGCAGGACAGTGACAGCAGTCTGTCGCTGAAGCTGCTCTTCTGTCTGGAGATGACACTGTTTAGTGGATGCAGTGGATTCTCCATAATTGATAGGAGCCTGCTTAGCGCCCGTCGCTCTGCCACAGATATCAAACTGTCCAGCTCTATGCCAACAATAGAGCCTGCCTTCCTCACC
The DNA here is from genome assembly GCF_900747795.2 of Erpetoichthys calabaricus. Classification (NCBI taxonomy): domain Eukaryota; kingdom Metazoa; phylum Chordata; class Cladistia; order Polypteriformes; family Polypteridae; genus Erpetoichthys; species Erpetoichthys calabaricus. The sequence goes on along the minus strand of NC_041399.2, from coordinate 179,554,690 downwards.
AGTTTGTCCAGGCGTGAGGCGTCTTTCTTCTTAATGCTGCCTCCCCAGCACACCACCGCGTAGAAGAGGGCGCTCGCCACAACCGTCTGGTAGAACATCTGCTGCATCTTATTGGATAGGACGCGTCACGCGAATTTTCTTTTCAATTCAGTATTTAAATGTGATGTGATGCAAACATTCTAATGAGATATTTTGTCTTGTGTTCACGAATGCGAGTAACCATAACTATTTACAATTAAAAAATTTTTATGAGCATAATTTTACAGACCTGTATTTTCTGTAAGATATTAAATTCATGTTTTCCCAAATGTCTGCAAAAGCATCTTCCAAGTGGTTTGACTTGAGGTTTGTTTTTTTCCACGAGACAGCCGCTGTGCAGAACAGTATACAAATTAGAATATCATCGAAAAGTTAATTTATTTGAGGAACTCAATTCAAAAAGTGAAACTCCAATATTATGTAGATATATTACACACAGAGTGATATATTTCAAGCGTTTATTTCTTTTTGTTTTGCTGATTATGGCTTACAGGTAATGAAAACTCAAAATTCAGTATCTCAGAAAATTAGAATATTACATAAATCCAATAAAAAAAAGATTTTTAATACAGAAATGTTGGCCTACAGAAAAGTATGTCCATGTGCGTACTCAATACTTAGTCGGGGCACCTTTTACATGAATTACTGCATCAATGCAGCGTGGCATGGAGGCGATCAGCCTGTGACACTGCTGAGGTGTTATGGAAGCCCAGAATGCTTTTGATAGTGACCTTCAGCTTGTCTGCATTGTTGGGTCTGGTGTCTCTCATCTTCCTCTTGACAATACCTCATAGATTCTCTATGGGGTTTAGGTCAGGCGAGTTTGCTGGCCAATCAAGTACAGTGATACCATGGTCATTAGATAGATAGATAGATAGATAGATAGATAGATAGATAGATAGATAGATAGATAGATAGATAGATAGATAGATAGATAGATAGATAGATAGATAGATAGATAGATAGATAGATACTTTATTAATCCCAAGGGGAAATTCACAAACCATTAAACCAGGTATTGGTACTTTTGGCAGTGTGGGCAGGTGCCAAGTCCTGCTGGAAAATGAAATCAGCATCTCCATAAAGCTTGTCAGCAGAGGGAAGCATGAATTGCTCTAAAATTTCCTGGTAGACAGCTGCGCTGACTTTGGACTTGATAAAACACAGTGGACCAACACCAGCAGATGACATGGCTCCCCAAATCATCACTGACTGTGGAAACTTCACACTGGACCCCAGGCAACTTGGATTCTGTGCCTCTCCATTCTTCCTCCAGATTGTGGGACCTTGATTTACTTTCATCTGAAAAGAGGACTTTGGACCACTGAGCAACAGTCCAGTCCATTTTGTGCTTAGCCCAGGTAAGATGCTTCTGACATTTTCTCTGGTTCAGGAGTGGCTTGACACAAGGAATGCAACAGTTGTAGCCCATGTCCCTGATACGTCTGTATGTGGTGGCTCTTGAAGTACTGACTCCAGCTGCAGTCCACTCCTTGTGAATCTCCCCCAAATTCTTCAATGGGCTGTGCTTCACAATCCTCTCAATGCTGTGGTTATCCCTGTTGCTTGTGCACCCTTTTCTGCACTTCTGTCAAGTCAGCAGTCTTCTCCATGATTGTGTGGCCTACTGAACCAGACTGAGAGACTATTTAAAGGCTCAGGACACCCTTGCAGGTGTTTTGGGTTAATTAGCTGAGTTGAGTGTGACACCATGAGTCTACAATATTGAACTGAATTTTGGGTTTTCATTAGCTATAAGCCATAATCAGCAAAATGAAAAGAAATAAATGCTTAAAATATTTCACTCTGTGTGTAATGAATCTATATATGACTTTCACTTTTTGAATTGAATTACTGAAATAAATTAACTTGATATTCTAGTTTATTGAGATGCACCTGTATGTAAGGCATACTCACACAAGCACAAACAGGTTCACCTGCACTTAAAACATTATTAACTTTAAGCATTGTGATGATGTGCTTGCTGCATCTAAATCAGGAGATATTTATCATGATTGCTGCCTGTCACAGTCAGTACTGATATGTGTGTCTTGCTGGAGTTTTTTTGCGAGGAACTGATACAAATGTGGCGTTACACATTGCATACAGGGGCACAGATCGGGAGGTATGCAGAGAGTATGTTGTGTGAGGGTTTATGGACATCTCTACGCAGTGGCTCCATTCATCAATGGTGGATTGAAATGGCATCTGACCCCTTCCAATACCCCATGCCCCCAATCCTGGATCTGTGAGGAATGCAAGAGAAAAGTTGTAGTGGTAAAATTTGCTAAGGCTGCATTAAGACTGCAAAGGTGACCACATTTTGACTTTTGGCTCATATCCAATGTTTTATATATTTTTTATTTTTTGGTTTGACTGTACAAATTAATGTCGCAAGCAATTCAATTCCAAAATCTTTCGATATCTGTTCTTAATCTGCAAAATTATTTAAAAATTAATGATTAATTCAGACTGTTTATTTACCAAATGTCTGCAAATTCATTTTACTTGCAAGTGCTTAGAGATGCTTTGAGTGGGATCATCGTCGATATACAGTATCTATAGATAGAAACCCAAGGACACAGAGAGGAGTCAGGACTTGTGGGAACAGAATGTGAAGTGATTTAAGACAAAGTAGCTACTTTATAGGACAATTTCAGAATGTGGAGCGAGACATTTGATTACGGCAGCGTCGAAACGACATGCTTGTAATAATACAGTATATGCTTGAAGTGCAACATTGCAGTAACACATAGCAATTGGTCTATATTTTCAGGGTTACTCTATTTTGTCTCTTCTACACTTCTCAGAAAATACCAAATCTGTGTCCCGTTTTTTCCTGTTTGTTCTATTTCTGTTTTATTTCACAGTTGATTTAAAACGTATAACTATAAAATCTACTCTGAATTGTTCCTATGGTTTTCTGAAACCATTTTCCGAACAAAGATATTAATACTCATTTGTCCCTGGTACCGAATGTCTGCAAATTCGTTAGCTCGTAAGTGCTTGAAGATGCTCTGAATGAGATCATCATTTCTGTATCTGTACATAGATACCAGAGGACACAAGAGATGAGTCAAAATTGAGGGTTACAGGATGTGGAGTGGTTTAAGATAAAGTAGCAATTTCACACTTCCAGAATGTGATGCGAGACAACTGATTACGGCAGCGTCTAACTGCAAGACTCGCTTATAATAAAACATGCTCGAGGCACAACATTGCTGAAACACATTGCATTTTGGCTATACTGGCAGGCTTCATCTTTTTCGTCTTTTTCAGACTGTTCTGGAAACACTAAATCCGTGTTCCATTTTTTCTGTTTGTTGTAGTTCTATTTTATTTCACATTTGATTTAAAACATATAAATCTAAAATCTCTGCACTAACTTGTCCTTTCGGTTTTATTTATTTATGTACGAGGGAGACCGGGATTAACTAAAATGATTGTAGTTAAAAAAAAAACATAAAATCATTTTCTAAAAAGGGACATATGAATAACTTATCTGTCCATGGTCCTTGCATGGCTTGTTCTTTTCTCCGCGATCTGTAAAACACTTTTAAAAGTTGTAACTTTTTAATGAATTGTTCATTGTCTCTTCAACTCCAATATTACGCTTTTTATAATGTTTGATGACTAAACTAATCTAAACTGATACTATATCACATCATCTCTTATTCTTACAGTTAATGACATACTATATTATCATTTTCAGAGCCTTGCATTATGCCGTTCTTACTCTTAATGTTATAACAGAGTTACACAACTATTTACAGAACTTTGAATAATTTCCCAGCTGGTATTACTAAACATACTTAAACATAGTACACTAGCTGAAATACCCAGCGTTGCCCGGGAGGAAAATAAAGTATTTTTTTTGTAATTGTTTGAGAAAAATATAATTAAAAAAACACAGATTTAAAAATAAAAATAAATTAACAAATAATGAAGATTCACTAATGTGCTTTTCTTGCGGTCTTGTATGTATATTATCATCCAGTTGACGCTCGGAACCGGCCAACTCTATTTAATTTCAAAAGCAACAGGGGCGCGGTGGGGCTCAAACATAAAGAATGCCAGCAGTCACCTCCAGTTCGCCCTCTGGTGGTTGTTCTGAGTGTCAACTGGATAATAACATTTGCATACAAGACCGCATATTACCCACACCCTACTGAGAAGCATCCACGGGGGTGGGTTAGGGTTGATTTCACCCTACAGTATTTTAGTCGACCAATGAGAAACATACGTTTCATGAAAATCGCTCCAGCCGTTCAGAAGTGATGCTCGAACATACATGCATACAAACATACATTGACTTTTATATATATTGATAATATCTGAATTAGAAATCTCTATGCAGCTCTGTGTCTCTTCATGGGTTTTGGCAGCACAACCCATGAAGCTACACATACTTTCATAGTGTGGCACTAAAGTCAGAGTCAGTGTTTTTCACAGCCATAGATTTCATCCACTACTATTTCCCAGCCCACATAGTTAAAGGCCTGCAGACATTACTTCCTAAAATCAAGGTTTATTTTTTTTCAAGCCCTCTCAGCAAATAACATATTTAGTTAAAAGTAAAAGGTCAATTTTTCATATGCATTTCCATAAAATACTTTTTTATGTGTCCTCTATCATCCACATATTCATCTTCCAAACCACTTATCCAGAGTATGATTGCAGGGAAACTAGAGCCCATCCCTGGAAGCAACAGGCACAAGGCAGGAGAAATCCCTAGATGGTGTGCTAGTCTTACATTATACATATCTTTTCTTGTCTAAAATGTTTAATTGATTCACAGTTTGTCCATGTTAGGAATCTGACAGGCAAACCAAAGACTGAATTGTTTAGATAATTCTTTTACTGCTCATCTGACAATAAGCTTCACCACCCCACAGTGTTAAGACAGTCATTAAAGCCAGCAGTGCTATTTTGGCCACAGAATAATTCAGGCAAAAGCAGAAAAGGAGTGTTACAGGTGAAAGTGAAATAATGTTAGAAGTGTGTGCCCTGGTGTGTATTGCTATGCTACGCATGGCATTATTATCAATCCAAATGGCAAGGAAAGTACTCTTAGTGGTGATGTGTTTGGAAAATGCTCACGAACAGGAGATTCATTCACAAAATAGTAAAATAAAAGAATATCTTTTACTTGTTTAGAGGAAGGGGCGGCATGGTGGCGCAGTGGGTAGCGCTGCTGCCTCGCAGTTGGGAGATCTGGGGACCTGGGTTCGATTCCCGGGTCCTCCCTGCATGGAGTTTGCATGTTCTCCCCGTGTCTGCGTGGGTTTCCTCCGGGCACTCCGGTTTCCTCCCACAGTCCAAAGACATGCAGGTTAGGTGGATTGACGATTCTAAATTGGCCCTAGTGTGTGCGTGGTGTGTGGGTGTGTTTGTGTGTGTCCTGCGGTGGGTTGGCACCCTGCCCAGGATTGGTTCCTGCCTTGTGCCCTGTGTTGGCTGGGATTGGCTCCAGCAGGCCCCCGTGACCCTGTGTTTGGATTCAGCGGGTTGGAAAATGGATGGATGGATGGATGTTTAGAGGAAAATGGGTACAACCAAAGCATTAAATGGTAATTCCTTTTTGTTTAGTTTTTTAATGTATTGTTGGGGCCTTTAACATTATAGTAACAGAGGATACAAGGAAAATATGATGTGGTCCTTTATGTCTTATAGCAAGTGTGCCACCTCTCATCGATCAACAGCTGTGTTGATCCTGCAGGCTGATTGTATCACACTGAGCATTAGCTTTGACATGTTTTATTTGGTTTCTAGAGACCATTTACATCTTGGTGAGTGGTGGCTATCTATCTTGTATGAATCATCCATTTCATACTAAATTGCAGCTGTATTGTTCATTTAAGCCAGTATCCAAACTCCCAGACAACTAGTTTGTGTCTGTCCAGTCACTCATCCAGTGAAGCAAAGATTTGCAGTTGTCTAACTAGCCACCATGCAGCATACTGTGAGTGAGTTTTGTCTATGCTGCTGCTGACCTTCAGTCTAAATGAGAAATGCCTTGTCTCAGTCTTGAGTCTGCACAGTTGGTTTCATAGCTGCCTTGTTTCTCTGTGAAGTTAGTTGTAGCTGGTTGAAGTACCAGCTGCTTTGATTCTACTATTTTGTACAACTGCCTGACCCAGAGAGACTTCAGCTACCTTTATATGTCTTCAGCTAAGCAGCCATGCAAGGCCAGAATCTGTGTTGTGTTGCTTCTGTTCACTTCTCTAGCAGTATATGTACCCTGTAGCCCTATCCAAATGATTGCAGTAAACAAATCTGATTTCTTGGTTCTGACCTTGGCAAGTCCACTGATTGCACTCTGACTTATTTCTTTGATCCACAGTTTGAAGCACTATCTATAATCCCACATTTTTTCTGGTGCATAAATGCCTGTTCTGTTCTATTCAGATGTAACATCAGTGATTGACCAAATATATAAGAAAAACTGAAAGTTCTACTTTTTACATTAATTCACATAAATAGGTAATGGGAACCTATAGAAAAACTGTAACAGAGTCAGAATGCATTTTGAATAAAAATGGTAGCCTGAATATAAACATTAAAATTATAACTATAACTAGAATCAAAATAATATCTTTTCCCTTCACTGCTTGTATGTGTAATGTGTTACAGATAAATAAAATGTAGCTATTAAACATCATAAACATCAATGCATTGTGTAATTTTGCTTCATATATGTTTGTTCACTTGGAAATAAAGCTCTTATGGTTGGTGACATTATAATAAGTACAAGGTCTAATCTCTGTTTGCCTATTTAAAAATGGATCAGTCATTCAGATGCAATTCCCTTTGGTGTTGGACCAAAAGCATTTGTCTTTCTTGCTTATGTCACAAACTTTTCACCAAGTAGTTGGAGTTGAAAAAATAAAAATTATGAATTTTAATTCACTTAAAAAAATTGGTATAGAATGGTCCCTACAGTACTTCCATGTAAATTACACTTTAGTGATACCACAAAACAAAATCACTCAACAGAAGATTTTAACATACAATACAACTGATTGCACTGAACAATAATATACAATTAAGTACAACAAATTAAATAATATTTATTATGTCACAAATATATGTAGAGTAAAATTAACAGAACATTAAATCTAGTGAACAACTGCAGTAATATTTAATTTGTGCGAAAATTTTGCAAATCAATAGATCTGCTACCATGATTAAACTGAGCACACTGCCAAAATCCTACTAAATTAAACAGTTCCTATGACAATTACCATTATACATAGATCAAACTGTTTTTGAAGGATATGAAGATACAGGTGCTGGTCATAAAATTAGAATATCATGACAAAGTTGATTTATTTCAGTAATTCCATTCAAAAAGTGAAACTTGTATATTAGATTCATTCATTACACGCAGACTGATGTATTTCAAATGTTTATTTCTTTTAATGTTGATGATTATAACTGACAACTAATGAAAGTCCCAAATTCAGTATCTTGGAAAATTAGAATATTGTGAAAAGGTTCAATATTGAAGACACCTGGTGCCACACTCTAATCAGCTAATTAACTCAAAACACCTGCAAAAGCCTTTAAATGGTCTCTCAGTCTAGTTCTGTAGGCTACACAATCACGGGGAAGACTGCTGACTTGACAGTTGTCCAAAAGACGACCATTGACACCTTGCACAAGGAGGGCAAGACACAAAAGGTCATTGCTAAAGAGGCTGGCTGTTCACAGAGCTCGGTGTCCAAGCACATTAATAGAGAGGCGAAGGGAAGGACAAGATGTGGTAGAAAAAAGTGTACAAGCAATAGGGATAACTGCACCCTGGAGAGGATTGTGAAACAAAACCCATTCAAAAATGTGGGGGAGATTCACAAAGAGTGGACTACAGCTGGAGTCAGTGCTTCAAGAACCACCACGCACAGACGTATGCAAGACATGGGTTTCAGCTGTCGCATTCCTTATGTCAAGCCACTCTTGAACAAGAGACAGCGTCAGAAGCGTCTCGCCTTTGGACTGCTGCTGAGCGGTCCAAAGTTATATTCTCTGATGAAAGTAAATTTTGCATTTCCTTTGGAAATCAAGGTCCCAGAGTCTGGAGGAAGAGAGGAGAGGCACAGAATCCACGTTGCTTGAGGTCCAGTGTAAAGTTTCCACAGTCAGTGATGGTTTGGGGTGCCATGTCATCTGCTGGTGTTGGTCCATTGTGTTTTCTGAGGTCCAAGGTCAACGCAGCCGTCTACCAGGAAGTTTTAGAGCACTTCATGCTTCCTGCTGCTGACGAACTTTATGGAGATGCAGATTTCATTTTCCAACAGGACCTGGCACCTGCACACAGTGCCAAAGCTACCAGTACCTGATTTAAGGACCATGATATCCCTGTTCTTGATTGGCCAGCAAACTCGCCTGACCTTAACCCCATAGAAAATCTGTGGGGTATTGTGAAGAGGAAGATGCAATTCGTCAGACCCAACAATTCAGAAGAGCTGAAGGCCACTATCAGAGCAACATGGGCTCTCATAACACCTGAGCAGTGCCACAGACTGATCGACTCCATGCCACGCCGCATTGCTGCAGTAATCCAGGCCAAAGGAGCCCCAACTAAATATTGAGTGCTGTACATGCTCATACTTTTCATGTTCATACCTTTCAGTTGGCCAACATTTCTAAAAATCTTTTTTTTGCATTGGTCTTAATTGATATTCTAATTTTCCGAGATACTGAATTTGGGACTTTCATTAGTTGTCAGTTATAATCATCAACATTAAAAGAAATAAACATTTGAAATACATCAGTCTGTGTGTAATGAATGAATCTAATATACAAGTTTCACTGTTTGAATGGAATTACTGAAATAAATCAACTTTGTCGTGATATTCTAATTTTATGACCAGCACCTGTACATACTGGATCAAACTGGAACAAAAACAATAGGCCTGGAGCTTGTAACAAGGCAAAAGCAGTGGAACTTATTTGAAAAAGAAGTTATGTTGTACATGGACCCCAGCTTTCAGGGTGGATATAACTGAAACTGCTTATTTTAAATTTTTATGTCTTTCCTAGAATGTAGTCTTCCAGGAGCTCATCACAGAGAAAAAAAACTAATAATTTTTAGACAAAAATTGTCATTTTAAGCCATCAAAATCAGTTTTAATGTTCCACAGACACCTTGCTAAAATAAAGTCTTCTCAATGTTTTGAACATACTAGAATCAGAACCTTAACTCATCTCCACTCTTTCATTTACATGGAAATAAAACACCCTTAGAAAATATTTTCTCTGCTTAATCTAGTAGGAATTAGCTGAAATACATGTCACTTGTAATTGCACATTAGTTGTAATTATTAATCATTTTGCTGATGTTCAATAACTAATAAGCTCTCTTGTAAATTAAACAATTTCAAATATAAATTACATTTCATCTGCTCCTTCCTTGCCAGTAAATACTCAGATGGAAACCAACACACTATGATATGAAGATTACAACAATTCATTGAAATTCATCAATTTTGCAAGGAAGTAAAACCATATACTTCAGAACAATATAGATCATCTGGCATAAGACCGTAGCTTGATTCTCAAACAAGCTTTTCATATAGCGACACCTCTCAAAACAAAAGTAGTCAGGAGAAAACAAAATTCAGCATGTTTTTTGAAATTACAAGTACACCTTAGTTAGAATGCCAAACACTAAAGCATAGCTGGAAAACACCTAAATTACAAACTGCATGAACTGAAAGCATTAATAACTTGGAAGAAGCTACCAGGTAGTGTGCCAGACAGTTGGACTTTAGGGACTTTCAAAACTAGACTTGATGTTATTTTAGAAGAATTAAGTGGGATAGGACTGGTGAGCTTTGTTGGGCAGAATAGCCTGTTCTCATGTACAGTATATTGTTCTAATGTTCTAATTAAAAAGTTAAAAAACAATTCACTCTGATTACAATTTCAATTCAACTGAAATGACAGTGAGCCTGTTCATGTGCTAACCTAAGCTGGAAAAAATTGGGGAACAGTCTAAATATGCATCAAAAATGGCATTGCACACTTACATACATACACTTCCACTTCACAGTCTGATATTACTTCAGGTGCCTTTTTGCAAACTCCAAGCAGGCTTTCATGTGTCATTTACTGTGGATAGGCTTGTGTTTGAACACTTTACCATAAAGCCCAGATTGATGATAGTTATCCTACTGAAGTTTCTCCCATTTCAGTACAGGTTTTCTGGAGTTTAGCCAGATTAACCATCATGTTCTTGGTTTTCTCTCTTCCAAGGGCCTTCTCCCTTGATTGCTGGGTTTGGCCTGGTGGCCAACTCTAGCGGAAGTTACAGTTGTTCCAAACTTCTTGCATTTAAGAATTATGGAGTCCACTATACTCTTAAGACCCTTAAAAGCTGCAAATCATTTTGTAGCCTTCCACAGATGTGCTTTGACATAATCCTGTCTCTAAACTCTGAAAGCAATTCCTTCAAGCTCATGGTTTGGTTTTAGGTCTGATGCACACTGACAGCTGTGGGATCTTCTGTAGACTGTTGTGTGCCTTTCCTAATCCTTTTCCTAACCAACTAATTGAATTTAGCACAGGTAGACACTAAACAAGGCATGGAAACATTTCAATAATGATCAATAGAACACTGCGGTGGGTTGGCGCCCTGCCAGGGATTGGTTCCTGCCTTGCCCCCTGTGTTGGCTGGGATTGGCTCCAGCAGACCCCCGTGACCCTGTGTTCGGATTCAGCGGGTTAAAAAATGGATGGATGGATCAATAGAACAGGATGCACCTGAGCCAAAATTCAAGTGTCAAAGCAGAGTCTGACTACTTATGTCAATGTGATATTTCAGGTTTTTGTTTGTAATTTATTTTCAAAAAATTATAAAATCATGTTTTTGCTTTGTTATTGTGGAGCATTACATTTTGCTTGATGAGTGATACAATTAATTTAAATGATTTTAGCATAAGGAAGCAACATAACAAAACCTGAAATAATCTGAGAGATCTAGATGCTTCCTCAATATCCTGTAAATGTTTATCATATGTGCCAATACTTTGAACTAGCTGACATTTTTACAGTTTATGCAACTACTAAAAGTTTTTCACTATGTTTTTCAATAATATTTAATTAATGGGAATATAGAAATAGAAGTAACAAGTCTATCAGGTATGCTGATTTGTCTTTCTTTAAAACTAAGATCTGTATTTTATTATATATACAGTCATATGAAAAAGTTTGGGAACCCCTATTAATTATTTGGATTTTTGTTTATCATTGGCTAAAGTAGCAACTTCCTTTTAATATATGACATGCCTTATGGAAACAGTAGTATTTCAGCAGTGACATTAAATTTATTGGATTAACAGAAAATATGCAATAGGCATCATAACAAAATTAGACAGGTGCATAAATTTGGGCACCCCAACAGAGATATGACATCAATACTTAGTTGAGCCTCCTTTTGCAAATATAACAGCCTCTAGACACCTTCTATAGCCTTTGATGAGTGTCTGGATTCTGGATGGAGGTATTTTTGACCATTCTTCCTTACAAAATCTCTCCAGTTCAGTTCAATTTGATGGGTGCCAAGCATGGACAGCCTGCTTCAAATCATCCCATAGATTTTCGATGATATTCAAGTCAGGGGACTGTGATGGCCATTACAGAACATTGTACTTCTCCCTCTGCATGAATGCCTTTGTAGATTTCAAACTGTGTTTTGGGTCATTGTCTTGTTGGAATGTCCAACCCCTGCGTAACTTCAACTTTGTGACTGATGCTTGAACATTATCCTGAAGAATTTGTTGATATTGGGTTGAATTCATCCAGTCCCTGAACTAGCCACACAGTCCCACAGCATGATGGAACCTCCACCATATTTGATAGTAGGTAGCAGGTGTTTTTCATGGAATGCGGTGTTCTTCTTCCGTCATGCATAGCGCTTTTTGTTATGACCAAATAACTCAACTTTTGTCTCATCAGTCCAAAGCACTTTGTTCCAAAATGAATCTGGCTTGTCTAAATGAGCATTTGCATGCAACAAGCGACTCTGTTTGTGGCGTGAGTGCAGAAAGGCCATCTTTCTCATCACCCTGCCATACAGATGTTATTTGTGCAAATTGCGCTGAATTGTAGAACGATGTACAGATACACCATCTGCAGCAAGATGGTCTTGCAGGTCTTTGGAGGTGATCTGTGGGTTGTCTGTAACCATTCTCACAATCCTGCGCATATGACACTCCTGTATTTTTCTTGGCCTACCAGACCTACTGGGTTTAACAGCAACTGTGCCTGTGGCCTTCCATGTCCTGATTACATTCCTTACAGTTGAAACTGACAGTTTAAACCTCTGAGATAGCTTTTTGTAGCTTTCCCCTAAACCATGACACTGAACAATCTTTGTTTTCAGATCTTTTGAGAGTTGCTTTGAGGATCCCATGCTGTCACTCTTCAGAGGAGAATCAAAGGGAAGCACAACTTGCAATTGACCACCTTAAATACCTTTTCTCATGATTGGGCACACCTGTCTATAAAGTTCAAGGCTTAATGAGCTAATCCAACCAATTTGGTGTTGCAAGTAATCAATATTGAGCAGTTACATGCATTCAAATAAGCAAAATTACAAGGGTACCCAAATTTTTGCAAAGCCAGTTTTTCACATTTCATTTAATTTTATACAACTAAATACTGCTTCACTAAAAATCTTTGTTCAGAAAACACCCCAGTACTACTATTTGTAGGAAATGAAAGACATGCCATTGTTATCTTTTTTGTTGAAAGTAGAGTAAATCATTATGCAGGCTGAGAGGGGTTCCCAAACTTTTTCATATGACTGTATAGCACTGGAGAGTGGTGGTGTGTGCCATGTTTGTTGGGCAGAAATGAGAATTTCACTGTACTCTGTAGATTAGATTAAGTAAATGTTATTATTCTAAAGGGGAAATTTAGATGCATGCAGCAGAAGATACATAAAAAACAAAGATACAGGCTCAAAGGACAAATAAATCAATGAACAAATAAATATATATTGTGCAGAAATTGCAAAATTAACTTAAAGAGTATAGACATCCCCATGGACCATGATATTTGTGGATGACATTGTAATCTGTAGTGAGAGTAAGGAGCAGGTCAAGGAGACCCTGGAGAGGAAGGAATTTCAGTAGGAACAAAACTGTGAATTAGAGGGAGGTCAGAGGAATGGGAAGAATGTAGGGAGTAGAGTTGGCGAAGGTGGGCGAGTTTAAATGCTTGGGATCAACAGTACAGAGTAATGGGGATAGTAAAAGAGAGGTGAAGTAGAGAGCGCAGGCGGTGTGGAATGGGTGGAGAAGAGTGTCAGGAGTGATTTGTGATAGACAGGTGCCAGCAAGAGTGAAAGGGAAGATCTACAAGATGGTAGTGAGACCAGCTATGTTATATGGGTTGGAGAGGGAGGCACTGGCCAAAAAACAAGTGACAGAGCTGGAGGTGGCAGAGTTAAAGGTGTTAATATATACATTGGGTGTGACGAGGATGGACAGGATTAGAAATGAGTACATTAGAGGGTCAGCTCAGGTATTTTGGGAGAAGGATGTTAAGGATGGAGCTGCCAGGTAAGAGGAAAAGAAGAATGCTTAAGAGAAGGTTTATAGATGTGGCAAGAGAGGACATGAAGGTGGTGAGTGTAACAGAGCAAGGTGCAGAGGACAGGAAGATATGGAAAAAGATGATCTGCTGGCAAAAATGTAAATCTTCCATGTGATAGATATAGGGACCATTTAGTTATAGTCAAGCCCATACAGGATAGAGTTGCTTTTATCTTGCTGATTTTTGCCTTCCATTCTCACTAACCACTTTTTCAATTGGGTATATCTGCACTCATTGTATTACAGGAAATGAAAATATAAATACAATAGTATCTCCCGTTTCTGTGCCGAAAGTTGGACTTTGATTCTTCCATTTTCTCACCCGTTTAAGTAGTTCAAGGGCATGGGTTTTGGTTTTATATTATTTTAATTCTAATTTGTTTGTGCGGCATAACTCGGCTCTGATAAGTTTTTATTTAAAACGAAAGAATTTAAAACCATCTCCGTTTTTAAATTTAAAACCAAAAGAACTGTTAAAGGCAGAAACATACTGCTAGAAAGGGTATTCGTTTACAATGTTTCCAACTGCCCTATAGATGGCAGTAACACACCGAATAATCATATGAATGAATGAATGAAAGAAGAGAGTACAGTTAGAGGTTAATACCACATAGCGGAAAGGGCGGAGCTTCAAAGTTTCTTATTTCCTGTTGTTACAAACATGGCCGCGCCCTTCGAGCTGCATGCTTTTAGGCACTGGTGAAATCTGTAGTGAATGTTTTACTTATGTACAAACTGGAATTTTTCTTCTGCGTTGTTACGTGAAGATCGGGGCTGCCATGAAAAGAAAATTTCAGCACAATCGGAAGGGAAAGAAACATGTTGATGTTCTGCGAAAGCTTACCGAGTCAGTGGAGGAGTTTGTAAGAAAAGAAGGAAAATCTGGAGGTGTCGGGGATGAGGAGAAAACTTTCAAGGGAATCTCCATGTTCAGTGTCAAGAAGAAAAGCAGGAAAGAGTTAAGACGAGAGAAAAGAAAAGCAAAAAAGATAAAAAGGAAAACTTACTGCGAAGGTAAGCGCACGGGAAGCATTAAAGCGGTGGAGACGGAGTTGAAAAAGCGAGGAAAGGCGAGATCGCCACAACGAAAAGAATTCAATGAGGTGGAAAAGAGCATTCCGACATCATCCGAGTTGATTCGCAGCAAAGTTAAAGGTAAAGCGGTAGAGAAGGGTCAGAAGAAAAGCACGAAATTGGAGAGTAGTAAGAGGGATGAGCAGCTGAAGACGAAGAAGAAAAGTGGAGGGCGATTACTCGAAACGAGGAGGCTGGCGCTCCTGGAAGCTAATGCTGAAGAGGACAGGGAAATTAAAAGGCTGGAAAAACAGCTAAGACTGAACAAGCGCAAGAACAAAAAGAGTCTGCCCCAGTCTTTTGTGGCAGATGGTCTGGACTACGTCTTGGGGATCCTAGAACCGGGGGCTGCCGGTTCGGGGCTGTACGAGAGCGATGAGGAAACTGAGGCGATCGGTGGGACACTGAATGAACTTGTGGGTGACGGCTATGACCAGAAAGAGTCTGAGGAATCGGAAATGAAATCT
Source organism: Erpetoichthys calabaricus (assembly GCF_900747795.2). Taxonomy (NCBI): domain Eukaryota; kingdom Metazoa; phylum Chordata; class Cladistia; order Polypteriformes; family Polypteridae; genus Erpetoichthys; species Erpetoichthys calabaricus. The sequence continues at coordinate 179,539,509 of NC_041399.2, read as the reverse complement.
GACCCTGAAGATTCAGAACTGTCAGAGAATGAGGAGACGGGGGAATCTGATGTTGACGGATGGGAAGAATTTAAGCAGGAAGATTCAGCTCCATCAGTAGAAGAGCAGAACATTCTAACGACAACATGTGAACAGGAAGAAAGCAAGGGCTTTCCCAGTGCCCAAGGAGAAAGTGAAGATATCGAAATGGTAGGTGACAGATTTTTAGAATAAAAATAGGCATGGACTCCGAAAATGCTACTCAGACTAGCGTGGTTCAGTTCTTTTTGGTGTCACAATAGCACAGGGGTAGCACTGCTGCCTCGCAACAAGACGGGGGTTAGCGTCTCGGGTGCACCCTGCGTGGAGTTTACATATTCTTCACATGTTCTCGTGGGGTTCCTTTGGTTGCACTGATTTCCTCCCACAGTCCAAAAACAGGCAGGTATGATATGTTTTCTGATTCTTTTGTGGTTTGAATCTTCCAGACCAGATCCTGTTGTATTTTTCTCCAATTTCCAAGTTCTTGTAGGAAACTGTACTCACTGGCACCTTAGCTTCCTTTACAATTTCTCTAAAGGAAATGCTTACATTTCTGTCTTCCTTTTAATTACCTTTTTCCTCTCCATTATGGTAGCAACCTACAGTGCAGTATTAACAAAATATTGCTAAACCTTTTAGAGAGTGTAGTAACATAATTTATTCCAGCTCTGCAGTTATACAGACAGAGGATTTATAAGTAATCCACAAATGTCTGGATACCTGTAGGAATTGTTTGCATCAACCTTCAAGACTTAATTAACATTTATTGCTGCAGAAAAGCGGTACATTGTTAACCTGTTACTTAGGTCTTTTCTAAGGAACGTTTGTATAAAAAAATGACATTATTCTTCAGTTTTTGGTAGCTTAAACTTTTTCTTTTTTAACTTCTGGTAATTTATCATTTATCTTTTTACCATTTCCGGCTATTCACTGGACATGAACTGCTGTGTGTGTGTGTGTATATATGTAAATGTAAAAAACTGTATATAATTTTTTGTTTTTATTTATTTATTGCAGATATTATTTACTTATTTGTTTAGTTTTATTGTTGTCATTATGTATATGTATATATATATATATATATATATATATATATATATATATATATATATATATATATATATATAATGTGTATGTGAATATCTTTGTATGTATATATGTATATGTTTGAAATAGTTTACTGTCAAATAAATGCAAAGAGTACACGACACGTGTTTCGCCCTCATTCTGGGCTCATCAGGTGTACACACTCCATTTATTTGACAGTAAACTATTTCAACCATTCTATGATCTGCTCCTCACAAACTGAGGGCACCGTGGCGGATGTTAGCAGATTGCTGGCCAACCACAAGCGTTACCTGGTAGGTAACCACCCATACAATCAGATTGTGACACAGACTACGAATGCCGTGAATGTAATTACCCCGATCTACATGCTGTCAAATAAACGAACCACACGCCGTGGCGCAACGTTAGGGGCATCGCCTCTGGCGCTGACATCCGAGGTTCGATTCCCGAAAGGGAGTGCAGTGGAGTGTGTACACCTGATGAGCCCAGAATGAGGGCGAAACACGTGTCGTGTACTCTTTGCATTTATTTGACAGTAAACTATTTCAACCATTCTATGATCTGTTCCTCACAAACTGAGGGCACCGTGGCGGATGTTAGCAGATTGCTGGCCAACCACAAGCGTTACCTGGTAGGTAACCACCCATACAATCAGATTGTGACACAGACTACGAATGCCGTGAATATGTATATGTATATATATATATATGTATGTATGTGTATGTATGTATGTATATATGTGTATATGTGTGTGTATATGTATGTATGTATACTGTGTATGTATGTATGTTGCGGCAGACGACCAGGGACCTTGCTCCACCGGGATGCCTGGAGAAGGGAAGGACCGGGAGAGGGGCAAGATCTTCCCTGGGGCACAAGAGGGCAGTGTCCCTGGATTACATCAGGGCCACAGATTTGGAGCTTGGAAGCTCTGCCCTGTTGGGGTCCATGGCCACCGCCAGGGGATGCCTGGGCAGTACCGGAGCCCTGGAATGCAGCATTTCCATGACACCAGGAAGTGCAGAGGAACCAAATGCACCTGGAGTGCCTCTAGGTGCCCATGCAGCACTTTTGCCATACCAGGAAGTGCTGCTGGAAGTTCATCAGGGCGCACCTGGAGCACATCTGGGTGCAACATAAAAGGGGCTGCCTCACTCCATTCAGGGAGCCGCAGTCAGGAGGAAAAGGATGGAGCTTTTGAGGAGATACGTGGAGGCCGCAGAAGAATAAGAAAAGAAGAAGAGAAGTAAAAGGACTGAGCTGAGTTTATTGGGGTTTGTGCACTGTGTGTGTTGTGCAGGAAGAAGGAACAAAATAAACGTGTATGTTTTGGGACTTGGTTGTCTCAGTGTCTGTCTGTGTCCAGGCTGGTTTTTCACAATGTATATATGTGTGTGTATATGTATGTATGTATGCATATATATGTGTGTGTGTATGTATGTATGCGTATATATATGTGTGTGTATGTATGTATGTATGTGTGTATGTATGTGTGTATATATATATATATATATATATATATAAACAATTTAGTTATTTACTTATTTAAAGAGCTTGCGTAAAAAGCCAAATTTTTGCCTGGGGGCAAAAATAAAAATCAGTCTATGTATGTATGTATGTATGTATGTATGTGTGTGCATGCATATAAATGTTCTAGAACAGGGGTAGGCAACGTCGGTCCTGGAGTGCCACAGTATGTGCAGGTTTTTGTTCCAACCCAGTTCCTTAACGAGAACTCAATTATTGCTGATGAAGCACATATTGCTTAAGTGACATTTTAATGCTTCATTTTAGTGGTCTCGCTTGTTAAGGTTCTCCAACCTTAATTGCTTATTTCAATCTTAAACTGCTGCATTCAGTGTTTTAATTGCTCCTTATTAGCAATAAGATGTAAAACAGGGGTAGGCAATGTCGGTCCTGGTGAGCCGCAGTGGCTACAGGTTTTCATTCCAACCCAATTGCTTAATTAGAAACCAATCATTGCCAATCTCAGACCTTATTTAATTTTATGGCTTGTTAGTCTGTGCAATGTAAGGCTTTTATATCGTAGATTTTTTTCCTTTCCAAGGATATCATCCAAATGATTTGAAGCCTAAAACAGATCATTTTCAGTCTGTCACATTTTTCTATTAAGTGTTTTATTAAATCAAACCGTGCATGATGAACACACACAGATGTAATTGGAAAAAAGCTAGCTGGGGAACTGCTGGCTGCTTTGTCTTTTACATCTTATTGCTAATAAGGAGCAATTAAAACACTGAATGCAGCAGTTTAAGATTGAAATAAGCAATTAAGGTTGGGGAACCTTAACAAGCGAGACCACTAAAATGAAGCATTAAAATGTCACTTAAGCAATATGTGCTTCATCAGCAATAATTGAGTTCTCGTTAAGGAACTGGGTTGGAACAAAAACCTGCACATACTGTGGCACTCCAGGACCAAAGTTGCCTACCCCTGTTCTAGAACACCCCCATTTTTCCAGTTTTTCTTGAAAATTGAGTATCAAATTTAAATCCATATATAGTTCAATACAACATTTTGGACACACCTGTTCAAATGGGATATATTGTTTATATTTGAATTTAAAAAGTGTTAAACTACAATTGTTGCTTATGGTATTCCATTTAATAGGTATTTCAATTATTTTAGGAAGTTATTTCTTATGAAGCACTTGTGTATGTGTATATTTATGTAATCATTTAGTTTTAACATAATATATCTGCTACCTTACTAATGTTCTAGTACTGTATGAATACTCTGCAATAGAGGAGAAAATAATAACTTCATTAGGATATTTTGTTGCTGTTTTGTCCAAAGAATTCAGGACAGGAAGGCACAACTGAAAAATACATTCCTCCTCATCTGCAGAGGTCAGCTGAGACAGTTGATTCTAAAAGAAGAGAAGAGCTTGATAGACTTAAGAGAAGTGTGAAAGGTCTGATAAACAGGTAATTCATAAGCAGCTTTACTATAGAAAGGCAACAGCAATAACATATCCAACACAAAAGTTAAGTTTTACTGGCAACCTGTTTCAAGAGTTGGGAATAATTTTTAAATGTGTAGTATTTTGATTGTTAAACCACTCAAATTTTCCAGAACTGTGTTGGTAATTCTTGAGAACAATTTTCTTGAATGGCAACTTGAGTTGGTTAAATGACTTTGCCCAGCATTGAGACACCATTGTGGTTTCATGTGTTTCTTAAGATTGCCTGTTTATCATTTTCATAGATATCATGGATCAATTTATAATTGGGTAATACAAAAAAAAATTGCAGTGTTTGTGTTTCCACCACTGCCTCAGAAATCAGTTTTTATCAGCCAAACTGGCACTGACAAAAAGTGGTCATTTTTGCTTACTTTTTTATTGAACACCTACACTAATTGTGTATGAGTTTTTGTTGTAATATTACTGTAAATATTTCTTTCATTGTTTCTGTAGATTGAGCGAAGCCAATATTGTTTCTATCAGCAGTCAATTTGAGGAGCTTTACATGGCACACAGTCGAAAAGACATGAATGACACGCTAACAGATGTTCTGTTGGTGAGCTGTGTAATTCCTAGTTTGATGCCTGCCCGTTTGCTGATGGAGCATGTACTACTTATAAGTATTCTTCATCACACTGTTGGAATGGAGGTAAATGAATTCATTCAGTTAACATTTATTTTGCCTGATGTAGTTTATAAAGAAGGTACTTTATTTATATGTAATACTCTCCAACAATTTCTTTTTAGTTTTTTAATACATCGGAGATGGGAACTTGATACAGTACTGAATTGTTGTAATATTTATTGTGAATAATGTTTTTTTGATGTTTTATGAGAGAATAAGGATGAAATATATTTGTGTTGGCAGATGCTTTGGAAAATCCTTTCTTTCTGTATTCTAATAAATGGCATGCTGCTAACATTTGCACTGTTGTAGAAGAAACTTCACCTGAAACTACTTGTCACTTTTGACTAAATTCTTATTTCTGTCCTAATTAGCCAATGTGCTCTTGATCACACATGAACCAGAAATGAGAGGCTTCATAGTTCCATGAGCAAAAGGAAAAAAGTTAAGAAACACAAAAAGAAAAAGTGCATTATATGATTTTTTTTTTCACATGATCAATTGATATTGAACTCAGGATATGAGAATTGAACAACAAGTTTTGCTTCTGTATTAAAGTTTAATAAATAGTAACTTACTGAGTTTTGACACCTCTGCAAATCCTGGAATGCTGCAGGTTCTCATTCCTGCCACTTTTCATAATAGTAACCAACTTAGTAAAAATGAAATAATTTAAGGCCTCAGAATCTTAAAAACAAAGTCAGTTTAAATTAAGACAAAAGAACCATGTTTCCTTCTCATCAGTAATTAGTTTTTAAATAAGAAAGTGACTGAAAAGAAAACCTGTAACAACACTGGTCACCCAGGCTGTTAAGTTTGACACCCCTGACTTGTTCTTCCAGAATTAATTTTCAATGTACATGTGTGAAAATGTCTGAATTTTAATAATAGAATCTTAAATATTCTAGTCTCAATTATTGTTTAACAGCTCAAATACAAACATAAGCTCTGATCTCAAAAGGAATCACCAAGCGCTAAGATTAGATGGTGTACTAAGTTTTTACAATTTTACTGTGGAGACTGCTGAGATTCAGTACCTTAAATCTATATTCAGTTATTAAAAGATTTCAAAATAGGATGGATTTCCTCATCAAGCACAATAATATAAAACATCATTGTCTGCAGGAATATGACTTCCAACTTTAACTTCAATCAATATACAAGGAATGTAACATGCATTTTGAAAAAATTGTTTGTGGTAGCTAAATCTGCATAATTGTTATTGATGAAGAGGAGCAGACCATGCAGTTTAGATATATTATATAATGGCTTGTTGTATTTATTTTTATATTCTTTCATTTCCAGCTTAGAAGATTTATGCATTTTCTTAAAAAAAAAAAAACAAAAAAAAAAAAAACTTTTAAATTATTGTCCATGCCCAGTGCATGAATTTATTTATTAAAAAATGTTTGACATAAAAACCTGTCTTAAAAGATAGTTATGTTATTTTTTATTTTGCTGGAAACTGTGTGACTTTTATTGAATATTGTTCTTTTTTAGGTTGGTGCACATTTTTTAGAAACTATTGTCCGCAAATTTGATGTTTTTCATCTGAGTTCCAGTGAAGGAAAAGAAAGTGACAATCTTCTTGCCATGATAGCACATATGTACAATTTTAATATTGTGCACTGTGTGTTAATGTTTGACATTCTTAAGAAACTTCTGAAGACTTTCACAGAGAAGGATATAGAACTGATTTTGTTCTTGCTAAAAAATGTTGGATTTTCATTGAGGAAAGATGATCCATTAGCCCTTAAGGAGGTAATTTCTGAAATCCAGTGCAAAGCAGGAAGTTTGGCACCCAGAATGCAAGAACAGCCAAGGGTATGAATTCTTATTGTATTATGTAACACAGTCTTGTAGCTAATATGTAACATTCCAAGAAAAGTGATTTTGCTCATAACCTGTCTTTTTAATTGTTCAGGCAGTAATATATATGTTAAAATACAGTGACAGAAGAATTGTTGAAACTCAGTTTGACATTGACAACTTTAATTTAAATCAATATAACAGGAAATGTTTCTTCTTCTCATTCATGGTAATGCTCTAATCATATCCTAAGGCAGCGTTTCCCTAACTTTTTTTCTTATGAAACACTTTTCAATTTGTAATTTAATTATGGAATACTTGTAATGATGGTTATTTGCGTTAAAAAATACATAACAGATGCTCCAGTGTTTATTTAAGAGAAATCAAAACATTCTTAGAATTTATAAGAACAAGCTAAAAATTGCATTTGTACTTAACATTTTAATATGTAATATACAAAAACAATCCATTATATTTTTGAAAAGAAGCAAAAGCCATTTTTTAATGATATCGGTATTTCTGCATGTTAGAATCACAGATTCTTTTAATGTCAGGTACAGTTTTTAATCATTTTATCTGGAGTAGCATTAAGTCTATTCCTAAACATTCTTTTTGTTGCAGCATGATACTAAAATCCACTCTCACACAAATAAGTTCTGGTAAAAGGCAATAATACTTGAATTGCTCATTTTGACACATTGGGGAGTTCTATTAAGCTACCCCAAAAATTATTTAATGGGAGTTCCTCTTACTTCTGTTTCAAATCAGAGTCACTAGTTCAGTCAAATAGGCTTTCATAGTCATTTGCAGTGAGGCAGACTGGCTTAGTTATAATTATAAATTGATTTCGAACCCAAAATATATCATAGGTGGGTTTGGGAAAATATTGCAAAAGATGTGACTTTAAGTCGCATAATTGCTAGAAAATTGCACTAAAACCTTCTTTGTGAAAATTAGCATTTATTTTTATCAAAATCTTATGTAACTGATGGCCATTTAAATGTGTGTCCAGTCGAATTTGTATGTCTCAATGTAGACAGAAGAAAGGACCCGCAGTCTCTGATTTACACACATACAAGTTTGACCGGACACGCATTTAAATGGGACTCGGTGCAAGTCAAAATTCAAGGTCAATAACAAAAGTGCCAGAGATCTGGCTGAAACATGGCTATCCAATGAAAATGGCATTAACAGAAATTTGGACATGAACCCAGCATATGCAGGCTTGAAAGAAGAACATGCAAATAATAAATAAGACTTTATGACCAACACCCTCCAAACCCCACCTCATCAATCCCTCCCACTTCCATCCACCTATCGTGCCTTCCTTATTTGCTATATATTGCCTTGGGTTCCTATAAGTCATTTTCTGATGATGACTCCAGGTAGGAATTTAAAAAAACACATACATATATATATATATATATATATATATATATATATATCTTTTTTTGCAGCTGAAGATCCACAAAGGGAGAAAAAATGAATCACGTATCATAAAGTAGTTTTTATTCCTGAGCTTTCAACCCCTGCCAGGGGTCTTCATCAGAGAATAATGCTTAGACTTACAAGAATCAAAGGCAATATATAGCAAAACATTACGTGGAGTTGGGGGGTGTATTGGGTGTACAGTTTATTTATTATGAACATGTTCTTCTTAAGTTTGCATATGCTGGATTTATGTCCAAGTGTCTGTTGATGGCGTTCTCATTTGATAGCCAAGATTCGGCCAGCTCTCTGGCACTTTTAGTACTGGCCTTAATTTTTACTTGTACATTGTCCCAGTTAAATGTATGTCCTGTTGATTTAGTATGCGTGTAGATCAATGAAAGTGAGTCCTTTCTTCTGGCAGCGTTGCGATGTTCCTGTATACGTGTTGCGATTCTTTTTGAAGTTTGTCCTATGTATACCGCTGAGCAAGAACTGCATGGAATGCTATAAACTGCGTTCCGTGTTTCTGCTATCGATTTCTTGTTTTTAGCATTAAACAGGACCGTGCGCAGATTGTTCGTGGGTTTGTGTGCTATTCTGACGCCTGACTTGGCCAGGATGCGTGCTGTACCTTCAAACACCTTGTGGTGATAAAGGAGTGAGTGCCAGGTGGGGTGGGGGTTCTGATTCAATTCAATTGTTTGCTGAGTTTTTTGGTGTCTTCTGTGTAAACTCCGATTAATGAATGTTTTTGAAAGCTCTATGATACGTGATTCATTTTTTCTCCCTTTGTGGATCTCCAGCTGCAAATATGCAAACCGTATCACAGACCTTCTCTTCCATATATCTTTATATATATCTTTATATATAATACGCTACCGTGGCTGTTCGTTTGTCTGTCCAGGATTTTAAATCACCTATAGCTCACAAACTGTTTGACCCACTGACCTGAAATTTGGTACACATATACTATGTGACCTCTACTGTCCGCTTTTGGGTTTTGATAATTGATAACACGGAATGCAATTGGGAAGCGCTTTCTTAAGGTATGCCATCACATTGTGTACTTTAACCAATTCATGAAGGTTTAGTTTTTTAACTAAATAAGAAACATATTTAATCTCATAATGTAGCAATAGGTGTTAGAGTGCAAACGAAAAGTCAGCATTTAGTGGGTTATTGGCAAAGATTAGGGAATGTCTGCTTACAAAAAACAGCACAAATCACTCTTGTGGTTTCCTTACTAGCTAAAGTAAAAAACATTCTTATAAATTAGAACAAGTTAAAACAATATTTTGCAAGCAGATATTGTCTTTGAAGAAGGTGGAAGTTGGAACATGTATTTAATTTTTATCTAAGGAACATCTCATCCTGCATTTACTGTACATTTTTATTTGCTTTGACTATGTAGAAAATACATCAATCGTTGATATTTTTCACTTTATTTAGAGTATGTTTTTGTTTTTCCACTGTTTTCCGATGCAAGTAGCCTTATTAAAAGGTCAGAGTGAAGTAGCAGTGATTACTTTAAAAACTTGTTTGCTGTAATAAAATGGTCCATATTAAGGTGAAGATGTTTTTTTTTTTTTCCTTTTCCAAATGTTATCCATCCATTCATTTTCTTAACCAGCTTAGTCTAAACTAAAACCTATACTGGTACCACTGCACTGAAAATTAAGAAGCAGCCCAGCCATATACATTTTAGGAATAGAAATAAAGGTAGAATTAGAAAGTTTGCATGTTAAACATGGAACGTTACTCAATAGGGAAGTCCTTTTAATGATCTTGTGGCATTTATAATTCATATGTTACTGTGTCTTTTTAGAATTTTGCTAGAGTTAAAGTTATAATTTTAGGAGTAGTATGTTGTGGAGGTTCCCAGGGAGATTGAGCCTGTTCCAGCATATAGATTTATGGTTTTCAGTAAATAAATAGATAGATGCATGTTAAAGGAATTGTTATTATAATTAAAATAAGATATAAGAACTGAAGAAAAGAACTGTAGATTTAAAGCATTAATTTTACTTTTTTTTTCTTTCAAGATACACATATGTCTATATACCTATATCTTACACTTTTTAGTACAACGCTACTGTGGGTGTCCGGGTTCCTCAGAGTGATCTGATTGGTCAGTTTGGCTTTGGTCTGATTGATTAGTTTCGCTTTGGTTGCTGCTCGCTCAAACACAATCAAGAAGGGAAGTGTTAGGCAAGAGAGTTTGAGACTCATGAGGATACAGAGGAAAGGCGTAAGGGGAATGCTCAGAGTCACTTTTAAAGATGGGAAGTTTTTTGCCAAAATACGAATGATGTTTTCACAGGAAGTAATTGGGCCCTTCAACAATTGATGGTAGTCAGAAAGTGGAAAAGAGTTGAGCAAATTGCCTCGATATGCCAGAGACTGACTCAACAGAGAGACTGAGACACATGAAGGTATCCATGTAAGACAAGAGAAATCAGATATTTTAAAACTTAATCTATTGCCTGTGTTTTCATGCGAGAGTGTGTATTGTATTTTGGTAAAAAAAAAAAAGAACTGGGACACCAGCTAGAAACATTTACTTGTAAAATTATTCTTTATATTTTAAGAAACACTGAAGAAAAAAGTGTGTACAAACTGATACATTTGCTTTTTGAGGCAAAAAGCCTCATTGTTAGTTATAAATATGAACAAACTGCATCTAATAGCCTTTCATTAAGGTACTTACAGATTTTCTTGAGTGTTTACCTCCCACAGAGCTTTGCCAACAATGCCACCCTGCTCTGCTTTCCACAGGTGCGCTTTATGCTGGAGACACTGCTTGCGCTGAAGAACAATGACATGAGGAAAATTCCAGGCTATGATCCAGAGCCAGTGGATAGACTGCGGAAGTTACAGAGGACATTGGTAATCACCATCTTCCATTCACATATAATTGTCACTAGTACTGTTGTGGCAAAATATCTTCTACAATAACTTTTTTTTTTTTATTAATCGTTTCCAAACTAGTTTTGTTTTTGAGAGATTCCATGACAGGTAAAAAGTTCATGTATAAGAAGTGACCACAGTGAGAGCTGGGAAGCGAGGGTCTCATCAAGATAGGTAACTGAAACAGCATGTGGAACACACTTTACCAGCACTGTTTCAATCTTTTATTAGCCAGCAGCCATAACACTTGCATTTCACAACAGGTAATCCACCTGAAGCTTAGCATGATCAGGCCTCACCAGTACTTGAATGGGAAACCATATAGGAAAAGTTTAGGTTGCTGCTTTAAGAGATTTTGGAGAGACCAACAGGGGGTTACTTACCCTGTGGTCTCTGTCTGGATCCCAATACCCCAAGAGCTTGGATCTCAACCTTGAAATTGTAGTTCTCATCCATGAGAATGCCTGTTCACAGGTGTTTGTGCTTCCATACATGGTAATAAAACCATGTGCCATTGTTTTCAGAGTAGTAAAACTGTTGAAAGAAAATTCCTTATAAAATGTAATAGGATCATATTTGTTGTATTTGTCTTTCAAAGCACTGTTACTTTGCATATCAGTGAGCTCCAACTGATGAGCAAATAGTGTTGAAATAACAGTAAGGCCCAAAAGATTTTGAAATGCCTAATGTCATCTGCACGTTCACTGAAATGTCTGAGTAAATCTCCTACAACAATGTAATCTTTTGCACAACACATGTAATGGGCTTCTTTAAGAATTCTGCCCAGACTGGGAGATGATCCAGTTTTCCCTATGACATGTGTTCTTTGAATACTGGCAGACACGTCTCAAATGCCTTGACACTGCTATACATATCACACATTACTTTTCCAGTTCCCCGGAGTAGTTTGGAATGTAACTCATTGACATGCTAGGTAAGATTAGTGTAAAAGGACAACTTCCAAAGCCATGCAGAATCCGATATCTCTTTGGCAGGTTTTCCTTTTTCTGTCATGAACATTCGGAGTTCGGAGTGGAGTTCAAAAAGTGTCCTTAATAATAGCCTCTTCTCAGCCACATCTGTTTGGTATGATATGGTACACCATTGTACAGTGAGTTGGGGTCAAGTTACTCCACCTCCCGAAAAAAAAAAATGTCTGGAATTTGGTGCTTGTGAAAGAAAGAAATTTACAATAGATTTGTTAGCTCTTATTACATCTTCAAGACCAAGAATTTCTTTTTAATATTCTGCTCATTGTGCCAGTTTTCTTTCCCGCCATGTTTTTAGTGTCATTGGGTGTAACCTATTTTAGGTTCTCCAATTTGAAATCAAACTGCTCAAGTGTTTTACACACACACAGGAACAGTTCTTCTCCAGTTACATTACCTTTCAAACTATGAAAGGTAGTGTGACGGGTGGCCACGGCCATTACCTGGCTGAGACGGCAGCTGGATGGAAGGACTGGGGTAGAGAGTATAGGCACACTACCTTCCCGAGTAATGCTAGTTCCCTCTATGGAACCAAACAGGGTTGCACCAAACTCCAACTCCCAGCGAGCCCTGCAGGAATCCATGGTGCCACATCTGCCAGGAGAGGCTGCCCTCTAGCATCTCTGGGGAAGGTAGTGCCCTGCCGATACTCTCCTCCTTGGCCCTTCCAACTAACTGGTGTCCCGGCCAGGTAATGGATGTGGCTGCCCATCACAGTAGCTAGTTCCTGAGTGATGCTGAACGATTTATCTGTACTTCATAAAAACACCACCAAATATGTCCACTATGTAAGTACTCTCATCAAGTGCAATGGAATAATTTAACACATCTCTGTGCTGTTGAGCTTTTTAGGTGCTGCAAGTGATCACCTGGCATTTCTTCCATATGTCTGCTAACTGTTCTTGATGAAAAAGTTGTCGACTGGAGCGAGTACCATTTCTCTGGGTACACCTCCTTCACATTCTCTTGCATACACTGCTTAATAAACTCCTCTTCAGTGAATGGCTTACCAGCTGCAGCAACAAGATGTCATACTTGATATCCAGCTCAGCCTGCCACCCCATTTTTTCATGTTTTCTTCTATGTAGGGTTTGTTGTGATGAAAGTAATTTTTTTTAGTTGGTTGAGTTTTTCCCTCTATTTGTTTCCTGTGTACTCTGATAGCTTTGCTTAATGCGTTGTCTTTTAATGCCTTTTCTTGTTGTTTTCATTAATTACTGCAATAGTTTCTTGGCATACCAGGCAAATATTGTTTTCTCTGCAGGCATCACTAAGTATTTTTCTGACTGTTTCTCTTTATATTTCCAATCCTCTGCATCGATCTGTCTTTTTTTTTTTGACATCATGGAAGTCTAGCTGTGTGCACTAGACCTGTATTCACTAGGTGAGCCGTATACCGTTCAAGTGTAAGTTGTGTTTTACGGTGATATTGACATCCAACGAATGAAACAAAGAATTATACATAAATTGCAGTAAGCGATGTTTTGCTATTGTGAAGAAAGGTGAGGAGAAAAAACAACACCGCAGTCCAAGAAAAAAAAATTCGCGGGCTACAGTTGGCCTGCAAGCTCTAGTTTGTCAACTCCACTGAGTTAAAGCAAAATTATTATTTTTTTAATATTGACTTTACTATATACTGTTTATATTTTGTAATTTGATGTTTCCTTTCTTTGTTACCTTAAGTGAGTTGCACAATATACACGTTCTTTTTAATGTTTTATTAATTTTTTTTAATGCAGCTTTAATTGCCTGTTATTTCTGTAAAGATGTGTCACAAACCAGCAGTTATATTTGAAAATATAGCACTTGCCTCACAATAACACTTTAGATAATAAGCTAAATCATGTAGTATAAATATTACTTTGTAAAAAGACAGTAATTTGAAATAACTTTTTAATTGTGGATGAATTTCATTTTAATCAAAAAGAAAAAAACAATATAAAAGTGATGAAAGATTTGTAGTACCAGATATTGTTATTTAATTTTCTGCAAGATTCTGAACTTCCTTGTTGAGTTTTACCATCAGAATGACCATTTTTTCATCCCCATTGTCAAAGAACTAATAATTCAATGTAATTTCAGTTTTCTATTAAAACTCCTTAAAATACCAAGTGCGAACAGCAGAGGGCACTACAGCCTTTGTTTATTAGGAGTGTAATATTTTACTCTTAAGTACTTTTTTCACAGTACATATTTTTTAATCTATTTATTGCATATTTTACAAAAATGTCTAAGAAATACATTAATCCTTGTTGGTTTTTTTTTTTTTTTTTGTTTTTTTAAAACAGATTCACAATAATGCAAGTGGAAGTGATGTTTGTTTGCGAGTAACACTTGACAGCCTACTGACTGCTGACCAAGTGGGCCGTTGGTGGATCGTAGGGTCATCGTGGAGTGGGGCCCCAATGTTAAATGCATCTGATATTAAAGACAAAGAGATTAAATCCGTCGGAAAGGTAGGCTTTCCCAAATTTAATGCTACTTTTTTTGTGTGCCTTCAGTTACTATGTACAGGATAAAGTTCAAAGTCCAAACTTAGTCTCTGTCAACTTTAACAAGTAACAATAGGCATATCCAACATATTGGCAAGTTGCTTTTGTAAAACACCCTTTAAAGATTACTGTGTTTATGTTTTTTTCTTCAAAAAATTATTTTGCCAGTTTCAACTTACAAGTTCAGTGTATCCTTATTAAGTGTAAAGTAATCGTTTTAGTATAGGGTGAAAACAGACGTGTGACATAAACATAACACAATATTGAAACATGTATAGAAAAACATCACATAATATATACACATATAAATCTTCTTATATAATATGCTACCATGGCTGTCTGTTTGTCTGTCCAGGATTTTAAATCACCTGTAGCTCGCAAACCGTTTGAACTATTGACCTGAATTTTGGTACACTTATGTCACGTGACGTCTACTATCCACTTTTGGGTGATTATTGACCTCCAAGGTTATTCCTCTTTTTATTTTTATTTTATTTTATTGTAAAATAAACTCTCAGTAGTGGCCAGCAGGGCGGCCATGTGGCGCATGCGTATGGGTGCTGTTCTCATCTCTACCACCTTCTGAGCAAACGAATGCTAAACGTACAGAGAAAGAGTATGAAAACTATGAATGCTCAAGTCAAGTGTATTCACTGCACGTTATCCTACAGTGCATCATTACTGGTATTTATATATAGTAGTAGTGTGTGTGAGTGTATATCTGTGTGTGTGTGTGTGTGTATAAGGTTTATTAAACCACCTCTTCCACAAAGTTGCAAAAGCACAAAGACACAAGTTTTCTCTTTCCACAATACCTTTCTGTCACCACCACCACCACCATCACACTGTCCTCCTCCAAATGAGTGTTGCTCCACGTCCTCCCAACTCTGACTTGCCTGAGTAAGGGAGTGCTGCCCCTTTTTTTAAGGACCTGGGAGTATTTCCACTGCCCGATGGAAGTACTTCCGGATCATACAGAAGTCCATTACAGTCGGGAGTGTGTCTGCCTTAAGCACCCTCTTGCGGCACCCAGTGACCCCAGCAGGGCTGCTCTGCCAGACTGCATTTCCCAACATACCTGCTGACTTCCAACTGGGTACCGATATCTGGGACTGCTGCCATCTAGCATGGTGGGGGAGAAAAAAAAAACCCAAGCGACGTCTTTCTTTTCCAGTGGGTTGTTCATCTATCCCTTTTGATACTTTCTTTGAGGTCTGATCCTGTTCTTCTCCCTGACTGGGATGCCTATTTACCTGTTAGGAGCCTCCCATCCAGGTAAGGAACCATCCCCTCTTCTGGCTGTGATGCCCGTCCAGCCCGTGTGGCATCTACAATGTATATACTGGAACTGGAAGCCAGGAACAAGGCGAGACAACATGACAATGTGGAAGACCACCATGGTAGCCCCGTATTTAACTTTTCAACTCAAAAATAAAAACCAGTAACAGCAACAGTTTAAAAAAAAAAACACGGGCTCTAAAGACCTGAAATGATCTTAAACTTAATCAGCTGATCAGTAGTAGGTAATCGCTTGTCTAAGCCTTTTTCTCCTCCACTCATGGCAGCTCCACCTTCCCAGGGTTGCAGTTTTTATGTCCCCAGGACAGGAAGGGGAAGAACTTTTTTTCTGACCTTGGGTATCTAAACGTGGATCTTTTATTCATTATGTGATATTGCAGTCACTCCAAAGCAGGCCCAGTGCTACCACCAATGCAGAGAACAGACGGAAAGTGAATTATTACAGTTTAAAAACAATAAGACAGCAGTATGAAACAACCCAGCAGCAAATCTATCAAGTGTATATCACTAATATTGGTATGTGGATCACTCGAGTATGGATGTCCCATAAATAAGGTTTCTTCATAATAAACTAGTTTATTTTTTTTTTGTCCTTAGAAATTTAAGAAGGCCCCCAATTTCAGAACACGATACAGTTTATGTCCTTATGTATATAGGCAGTTATATGTTGAAGGGGGGCATTAATAAAGTATCTATCTATCTATCTATCTATTTACTACTTTGTATGTCAGAAGAACATTTTTTTTAAATTAAAACAATACCTCAACCTATTTGGAGTATTTGTAGTAGTCTGTAGAGTTGGGGGTCTTCATCATCCTTCACCACACAAGCTTATTTAATGAATAAAGGTAAACAATCCACATTTTGTTTTAGGATGAAATTGAACCTTAAATTATTCAAGGAGAGTGCAAACCCTAGCACCCAGTTAAAGTGCTACTGAACCAAAATCTACATTTTATTATATAGTGCCAATATGTTTAAATGAAAAATACATTAAAGTTAATTCAAATAATTTAAATGGCTGTTTTTGCTGTTTGTCAACTTTATTACATAAAATGTATTCACTTTCCTTTTTTTTTTTTTTTTAAGGCAAGTGCAAAAATTCTAGAGCTTGCCCGCAAACAGAGAATGAACACTGATATCAGAAGAAATATTTTCTGTGTCCTGATGACTAGTGAGGATTTTCTAGATGCTTTTGAAAAGCTTTTAAGGTATGATTCAGATCTTGACCAAATTTTATGGCCAGATTCATTATATCTTTAAATGGTTTTTCATTACAGGCACATATCCCTGAATCAGCAAACTTGAAGCTTTTGGAAATTAGTTTTCTTCCAGTATCTTTCTTAAAGACAAATCAAGGACACACAGAACATTAGATTGAATGAAATAAAGAGAAATGAGTTTGATACATGAAGAATTTTTGTACTAGAGGGCAGTATTGTATAAAAGCTAAGCAAAAGGACTGAATGTACTAAGTAGGCTAATTTAATGTCAATCACTAACATATTGTATTACATATGTTTACTTTTTTGTTTAGAGTAACAGTTCCTTTTTTCTCCCATGAGTGTCCTTCCATTTCCTAATATTTCCAAAAGGCACATATATTAGGTTTACTCTTAGTTTATGCATCTGTGATGAATTGCCACCTAGTCTAGAGTTGATTAATACTTTTTGACCATTTAGAATAGATTCAAGCTCCCAAGCTGTTCATTAAAATAATCTCTCCCCATGTCCTTAACAAGTATACTGTGTATTTGGCCAATTAATTTTGATGTTGAATTCACCTAAAGCACAAGGCAGCGTGTTATTCCCAGGTTTGGCATATTCATTATACTATATTTAATTTTGAACTAGTGTTATCTCTGAGTAGTCACAGAGAATGTTGAACTGTGGTAAATTTATCCCTTCTGGATGACAAGAGTACTCCATAGGTGAGGAGATAAATAGGTCAGGATGAAATACTCCACCATTTTTCAACTATTTTATAGCAAAGACATATTTTAGCCTTCCTGCAACTTAAGTGAGATCTGATGGCATATCTGTCTATTTTTTGAAATTGTATTTTTCAGCATGGAGTTGCATGAGGTAAGGACATGTCCTTGCAGTGTAAGGTTCACTCTCTCTCTCTCTCACACACACACACACACACACCAATATCCTTTTCTACCAAATTAATATAGAATGAACACTAAACCTAACACATATTTTTTTTTACTATATTTAAGAAAAATCTGCATAGAAACTCCAAATGAAAAGTAACCAAAACCAACAGTGAAGCTGTGGTCTTATCCCTTGAGTGGAGAAGCAGCAAAACTAACAAATACACACTGCACAATTCAAATAATTCAAAAAATTCACATTCAAAATAATCTTTTTTTCTTCTTCTCTTCAAATTTGGCATACTAAGCTCAATGCTTTTGTCTAATAAAACACCTCCATGTAAATAGATATTTCTCTGTTAATTTGTTACTTTTAATTTGGGTTATACAGTATGATGAAAATGCTTTTGTGTGTGTGTGTATATAGTATAACGTGTGAAAAGTTACTAGTTGCTTCCCTTCTGATATATATTTTGTAGTGAATGGATGATTAAAGTGAGATCTGAAGAAGAGTGTAGTTCAATAAAGACGTTTTAATCATGCTGTATACTGAACCAGCCCTTAATCAAGAAATTTCTAGCTTTGAATTAAATTTCATGTTAAATTACATTTCTTATTTCTCTGTTTTTTTAAGACTTGGATTGAAAGAACACCAGCAAAGAGAAATTGTACATGTCCTTGTGGACTGTTGTTTGCAAGAGAAGTCATTCAACCCTTATTATGCTGTGCTGGCAGAGAAGTTTTGCGGCTATGATCGACAGTTTCAGGTGCAATATTTTCCGTGAATGTGGAAATTGGATTTTTTTCTTATATATATATCGACAATGTACCTGAACTCCTCTCGGCACATTCAGAGATTTGGAAATGATATATTATGCTAAGATCTGCTGCATGTTAATGATTGGATATAATTTGTTCTGAATAAATGTATAGATTTTCATTTGTGTACACTCCTAATGAATAAATTGGACACCATGCAGTGGCTGCTGCACAGGATATCACTTGTTGTGCTAGGAAACATATTTTTATTGAGTGTCAAAGTCAGACATCTAATGTCTTTTCCATATTTATCACTATGCTGTTTATACTCTATTTAACCACATTTAAAGCAAATCCTTTTTTTATTGATTAAAGTATGTCACTGCTTATACATAACAGTGAATCTTGGTTGTAGTCAAAACAGAATGGTATGAAGGTTTTGGGATACTCGGGCATACAAGAATCAATTTATGTATTCCAAATAACACATTTAATATGTACAATTGCTAGTTTTAAGCGTACTATTTTTATTAATAAAATTATTATTGGATAAATATATACTAATCTGTTTGAAAGATGTGTTTATGCTGAAAACTGCAGCATCTTAATTTTATTTTCTGTATATATTTTAATCTAATCATTAGATGACAATTCAGTTCACCATGTGGGACAAATTTCGTGATCTGACCAATCTATCAAGTCCTGCCTTTTCTAATCTAGTCAATCTTTTGGTTCACTTCCTGAAAAAGGCGTCCCTTTCCTTGTCAGTACTGAAGGTAAGAAATTATTAATTGGTGATTTTCTTGCTAGAATCGACACAAACATTTTTGTTTGTAGCACTATTTGTTGCATGATTAGCAAGTTTATTTGGGTCTTTGCATGAAAAAAAGTATGTAATTAAGTTTGGGGAACGGGACTCTGTGTAGATGTATCTTAGCTGAATAAAAAGAAAAGTACTTAAAGAAAAATGGGTTTTGAAGGTAATCTATGTAATAAGTTTTGCAGTTTATAATGATGCATAGTGTTTAAGTGGGTGTCTACATTATATATTCAGCACATTTGTTTTTATAATGCAATTAACTTTATTACTATGTAATGTTCTAAAGATGTTTTTACTGCAATTGGAATGGCTTAGATATCCATCTTTTTTCTGCAATGCAGTTGTTTAAAAACTGTTCTTGCTTCTTTATTTCAGTGTAAATTGGGGAAGGTCACACAACTTTAAAGAAAGGTATTGGGAAGCACTGATTAATCCTATGGACTCTCAAAATTCTTTTTGGATTAGACCAGAGTTTAATAAATATAAACTGTGTGTATTTAGTTTGAGTTTGTATATTGCTGAAATATTTCACAGTGAATTGTCTACACATTAGAGTCACCAATTATTCGTATGTCTTTGGGATATGAGAGAAAACCCATGCAGACATTGGGAGAATGTGCAAATTCTTCTGTTTGTTAAATTCAGTTTAATCCAATTTGTTCTTATAATCTACATGTACATATGCAATCCCAGCACATTATATGCCAATTACAAATACATTATACTTCAAGTGTAATACAAGATGACATGCAGCCAAAACACAAATGTTAAATGTGTCAGTTTGTGACTTTATATGAACAGAATATCATTATCTTTCCAGAAGGGTGGGAATTTCTCTTTTCCATCACATCACTATCAAAATCACATCGGCACACGAATAACACACTGATCTTCATGAAAATTGATAATGGTCCTACCATCCCTCATGTAAAATATAAATAGTTAAATATCCATATATGACATCCACTCATATTGTCTTATACAATGTCAATATCAATTTAATTATATAGCACATTTAAAACAACATAGGAAAGCTGTGGCCAAAGTGCTTTACAATAAAACAAGAAAAAAACATACAGTTAACATAAATAGAAATAAAATAAATGAACATAAATAAAATAAATAATAAATAGAAGTAAGATTATACATAATCACAATGAGGAAACCATCAGGATTACTGAAGGTCACGGAAAGCAAGTGAATAGAAATGAGACTTTAATCTTGTTTTGAACAGTTCAATTGTAGACGACTCCTTTATGTCATGAGTTAAAGAGTTCCACAGGCGAGGAGCAGCAGCTGCAAAAGCCCTGTCCCCCTTAGTTTTACACTTGGTACAAGGGACAACAAGAGACAACTGACCAGAAGATCTAAGCAGTCTGGATGGCTGGGGTAAAGCACACAATTCAGATAAATAGGCAGGAGTAAGCCCATGTAAAGATTTAAAAACTAGCAACAAGATTTTAAAATCAATTTGAAAACTGACAGGCAGCCAGTGTAAAGAAGCTAATATTGAAGAAACAGAATCAGACTTTCTTGCCCCAACCAGAAAGCGAGCAGCAGCATTCTGGACCAACTGTAACCTGTGTATCAGGGATTTGCTAATCCCAGAATATAGCGAGTTGCAGTAATCAAGGCGAGAAAAGATAAACGCACGAGTAGCTTTCTCAAGATCCCTAGAAGATAAAAAAGGCTTGATCTTACATAAAAGACGAAGCTGAAAAAAGCAACTCTTGACTACAGAATTAATCTGTTTCTCAAAAGAGAGGTTACTGTCAAAGATAACACCAAGATTGCAGACTTGAGGTTTGCAAAAGACCGAGAAAGAGTCGAGAAGTCCAAGACCAATTTGGGCTTTAGCTGATACACCCACTATAAGCACCTCCGTTTTATTATGATTCAGATCAAGAAAATTATTAGCCATCCAGGATCTTAGTTCAAAAAGACAGTCGTGCAGTTGATTTATTGCAGAGTTGCAGATGGGAATATAAACCTGTGTATCATCATCATAACAGTGAAATGAAATGTTACATTTCCTAAAAATAGCTCCAATAGGGTGAAGGTATATAGAGAATAAAATAGGATCCAAAATGGATCCCTGAGGAACACCATATTTAAGAGGAGCAGTAGACAAAAAAGAGGAATTTAAAGTCACTAAAAAGTGTCTACCAATTAGATATACAGTAATATATATTATACAGTAAGTGTTATAATACAGTTTTGATAATCGCATACACTTCACTTTATTGAATATGCTTATGACAAAGAACAAAACATTTTATACATGCATTTTTCTTGACTTTAGGCGATCTAAAATACTGCCCTGAAGGAAGTAGTTATAGCTGAAAATATTAAAGCGTGAGAGGAGGTGAGGCAGCAATAATCTAAACTTTTCTTTGAACCGTGGCATAATGCAGATGATAAGGCTTTTGCTTTGCTTGAACAATTATTTTACTGGGTGGGTTGACAATCCAAGACAGTTTCCTCCTACTTTTAACACTAAACCTTCCGATCCATACGGTAATATTAAAAGTAAAGATTCTTTATGCTATAATATTTTTTCAACACAATCTCTTTCAGTTTCCAGACTAAAAACATTCATCAGCTGTTCCTTTTGAAAACCCAGTTGGTGTCCTCCCTAAGGAAAGGATGTTGATTTATTACTTTCTCCTGTGTGTTTAAAACAATGAGAAACCTTTAAATGTAAACTGATAATACACATAGTTAGGTAATGTTAAATCATGAAAAATAATAGCAAATACCAAAATATTTTGCTAGAATTGATTTTTTTGTCATTTTTGTCTTGGTTAAAGTCGACTTTCTAAAAACTATTTTATTTAGAATCTCCCTAGATATATTAACAGGTCACACAGTATCTCCTTGTTCAGGGGAACAGGTTTGTGTCCTGGCCTGCCCATAGTCTTTGTACTCATTTATGTGTTTGTTGTGAGGTTTTGTGTTGAAAACTGTTGTGCAGCACTGATTAATTTTATGTCCTTTGATCATTTATTCAGGGGGTTGATACAAATTTCATGTAATATGAACAAAATTCAGTTTGCTTTCACTTTACAGCCATACAATTACATTCCATAGAATGTGACTGGCTTGTCATTATGGTGATTTGCTAGAGATTTCCAATGGATTAGAACATAAGAACATACACTGAAAGGTGATCATTCTGTCAGACAAGCTTATTTAGTTAGCAAATAGTTACATTGTCATAATATGTTATCTAGATATTTGTTAAATAATTTAAGATTATAAAGTTTTCAAACTCTGTTGCACTGGAAGATACAAGTTTAAGATACTGTGATATCCAGTGAAAGGTGGAACATGTGATTACATATAACAAGACAATGTATGTTGCAAAGAGAACAAGTTTCTTAAAGAAACTTATTTTTTGTAGAAATTGGCATAATGGAAGGCTTGTTGTGATGCAAAAATGTTACAATTGGACCACCTACACATATCCCACCCTCCTACATCAATTTTAATGTTCACTTTTGTTTTTCTGGTTACCCTCACCCTGTGGATATATTGAAAAGGAGACACACTATAGTTTGCAGTTGGATATGTAAGAAGAGGAAAGTGCTGTTTTATTGTCAGTCATTAGTCAGTCAGTGTCCAACCTTTTATACCCTAACACAGGGTCACGGGGATCTGCTGGAGCCAATCCCAGCCAGCACAGGGCGCAAGGCAGGAACAAACCCTGGGCAGGGCTCCAGCCTACCGCAGGGCACACACACACACACCCAGCACACACTAGGGACAATTTAGAATCGCCAATGCACCTGACCTGCATGTCTTTGAACTGTGGGAGGAAACCGGAGCACCCGGAGGAAACCCACACAGACACGGGGAGAACATGCAAACTCCACGCAGGGAGGACCCTGGAAGCGAACCCAGGTCTCCTTACTGTGAGGCAGCAGTGCTATCACTGTGCCACCGTGCCGCCCCCTGTTTTATTGTGTGTTAGATATTTTAATGTTGTTGTTGAGTAGTTTTATACTTTGGTAATTTGGTTGTCCTGGCTGCAGCTTTACTAATAATAGGTAATAGAAGGTAATATTCATCTGCATCATACCATGCACTCAGTGGTCTTTCTGTAGAAGATAAGTTTAATAGTCGGGGGGTTGAGTCTTTGGGGTATGGGAGGGCATTCCTTTTTACAGTTCACACAGAGTGTCTTGGGAAGTCATCAATAAGTTGGGGAAATGTGCCTGGTTGAATCTTGTTTCATGTTAAACGCTTTTTAAAAATTTGCTACAACTGATTTAACTGCTACTTGCAGTTGACAATATTTAACTTTCATTATATTGTGTTCTTTTGGGGCTTGGCAAAAATGCTTATCTAATATTGCTCTGTGGTGTTCATGTCTTTCTTCTTATTATTGATCGTATGCAACCTTATGTATGTAACTCCTAAATACAGCAACAACCAACATAACTTTGTCCTTACCATTTTAGAGCTTCCTTCAGTGACCAATAAATAATAAATTATTTATAGATATATAGAATCAGTTATGGTTGATTAAACTCTTATTAACAGAATGGTAACTCCTTGTGTTCTTTAATGGTTGGAAATACTGTAGGCACTGATGCAGACGTGAAGGATTCATAAACGCATCACAATTCTGTGCACGTGATTCTTTCTGTCCTGGAATTATCAACATCAGCAGCAACCTAATAGCATCTGATACTAAATCATTTTTGTCAGCCACTAATTATTGAAGTTCTTTCTGACTTTAATTTTTACTGTATCCCCTCATATCCTTTTCTTTATTCGTTTTCTTTTATCACAGCCCTGTAGTGTATCAATTAAGCAGTATTAATATTGTATTTCCGTATGTTTTTGATGCCTCCTATTACTTTCATGCAGTATGATATACTGCAGTGCACATTGTAAGCTTTGTTCTGTACCCTCATGCAGTACACTTAGATAGAAACAAACTCTTCTAATTCACACAATTAGAATTATCAAACTAAATAAACATATTGATAGTTCATCTCCCATCAGTTATTATTTGTTATGTTATAAAATTCCTAGCATCTATGCTAATATTTGTATTTTTATTTCTTACTTCTGTGAACTTACATTAATTATATTAATTAGATGGATGTCTGTTTATTTTTCTCTTAGATTATAGAGTTCAGTGAACTCGATAAGGTGAAAGTCCGTTTCCTCCGCCAGGTGTTGAGTAAACTTCTTACTGAAAGTGAACCAGAAGACCTGATCAGTATATTTGGAAGGTAAAATAATGCTTTTGGCAAAAACTGTTTATTTGTGAACGTAGTCATTTAAGGTGATTAAAAAATCGATAGATTGATGGATGATATGGTGCACTAAGGAGACTTCCACCCCTTAGTCAAATCCTACAGAGTTCTTTACGTGCCTTGAATTTGATCATTTCAAAAGATACTATTTAAAATGGTACTTGGTCTTTGATTTTGGGTAACACTGGTTCAAACAGTGTTGTATATTATTGTAACATCATGTTTTAATTCATATCAATTCAATTTACTTTTGCATATAGCTTTTTAAGGTTTACAGATACAAAATTTCATAATGTTTATATGTAGTGTGGCAAAAATACAATTGTGTACAATAAGAACACATGCGCGCAAATATGTCTATCCATGCATGTTTTTACCTCATTTATCCAGTTCAGAGTTGCGGTCAGCCTATGTCTATCTTATCAGCAATAGATATAAGGTAGGAAACAATGATTGATAGGGCAATGATCCTTTGCAGGACACACTCACACACATACCCACATACTCTCAGATATATACTATATGAGATATACAGCATATGTACACGTTTGTTATTTAACTTAAATGGTCCAAATATCAATAAATAAAATGGCAATTAAAAAATCAAGCAGAATTCTTCCCCAAATTTCTGTTTTATTTATTCAACTGTTTGCCTCGTTCAGCTGCATATACTCTGCAATGCATCATAGAAATACAACAAAGGTCATACAGTGGACTTGTCAATAAAACAACACACTCCTTCAAAGATCTAGAAGTTTAGATCGAAACTGAGTGATCTATCATTAAGAGAAAACCTCTACAGAGGCAACAACTGGGTAAAGGATTCTAGCCTGGGATACTGGATCAATGGTGCATCAGCACTCATCATGCTGCCCTTTAGAAAGTCCTGTGCTTCAGTAATTGAAGTTTACTAAAGTGGACAGTGCAAATTTGGTAGATTCTAAGCCCTGCATTATTAGGTTGGGAGAGTGGCTGCTCAGTTTGAAGTGTTGTGGTTTTTTACAAAGAAATACAGTACGTAAATTAATTCCTGATAATCATTAAGTGGAATTGTTTGGATTTGTTTTATATATATATATATAATAATACTTGGAGTAGTTCTTGAGAAGAACCTTCTTGTATTGTTAATATTTTCAGTCCCTTGATGTACAGAAAACAGAATACTTTGCTATTCTCATTTCATTGTGTACTTTTATGCATCTGAAATAGATTATACTGTCATAAAGTGGGTGTGAATTCCTTTTAAATTCACTGAAGCAATCACAGATATCAGACTTTTACACAGTGTTCATTTCAAATTTACGTCAATAATAAAGACACAGAACAAGGTTGCTTTACTGGTGTAGTACCTAATTTGTTTCAAACCTGACATGAGTAAAAATGAGGAATAAGAGCTAGGAGACCTCCAAATAAGCACCTAACATCAAAACCTCAAGGATTTAACATCACCTATATTATTTGGAGATACTTTAATTACTAAAAATCACTCCATGTTCATTTTTTGGGCTTCTGCATACATAATGGATGAAAAAAGGTGAAACTGTTCAGTGAAGAGATTGGTGTTTGTTTCTTTAAGCCAAGTTTCCAAGGGAAAAATAAAAACAGATAGCAGGCTTAGTGTTACAAGTAAAATGGGGACAATTACTTCTCATAGTACCAGACTGGGCAAAATCATCCTAAAACACCACATCCATGTTGAGTACCGCTTGAACATGAAATGTAGGGGAAAAAAAAAAACAGCAACGCAATAGTGTTTGTGGATGATGTCATGGAGGCACTATACCACAGAGTCAAGCTTTATGGATATTTTCAGTGGTTCTACAAGTGCCACTGCAAAACCATTTAACTGTATTTTAACAAGATGACTAAAACAATTCATGTTTATACTAGTATCAAAGTTGCTGAAAGGTACCGTATATATTTGCGTTTAAGTTCTCCTGTGGATAAGTCGGGGCTTGATTTTCCCGTATAATTTCCAGTATTTTATAATGTCGGTCGTATAAGATGAAAGCGCAAAACTCACACTATTGATCCAAGAGATTATGATATGCTAACACCAACCTGAGAGAGTAACCACCGAGCACACTGCCTTTTTTTTTTTCTATGTATGGTGCCTACGTGACCACACGGCAATACCCGAACTATTCCGAAGTGACATTTGCACTGTTTTGTGTTTTTTGTATCTCACACCCTCATGCACCTTTACCGTAAGAGCATCCCTTATCTATAATGGAGCGTTCGATCAAAAGAAAATATGAAGCTGGTTTTAAATTAAACGTCATTGAAGTAGCAAAAGAAATTGATAACTGCGCTGCTGCAACAAAATTCGATGTATCTGAGAAACTGGTGCGAGATTGGAGGAAGCAAGATGTAAAAAAAAAAAAATAAAGTGTTGTATTTTTGAACAGGCGTATAAGTTCGGGTCTGATTTAATGATCGATTTATCGGGATTTAAGACCCGACTTATACACGAGTATATACGTTATTTAATGAGCAGGTTGGATGAACTTTGCATCATTGTTTCCATCCTCCATCCCTAGTTAAATTAGATTTTCAGTAACGGGTTAAGAATGATTGAGGTATGAATTGGTAGCAGGTTACTTGATCGTAGAAGAAGGGTTAAGGGCTATACCTTGAGGGAAAAATTCTACAGGCACATACCAATGCTTCTTATTCTTCTGTTAGTCTGAGAATTGGGGATTACATGCATTTTCACACACAGTTTGTTTGGAGCATTTTTTTCTAACTCTGGAGCAATTTTATCCATGGTCCAGTTTATTTAGGTGGATGTGAACACATCCATCACACCCTTTTGCAGACCAAAGCAACCAGACCCGAGACCCTTTAGAAATGGTGGTTTCGGTGTGATACCAAGTGGACTTTGGAGCAGTTCACACAAAGCATTAAAGTGAACCAACACAGAGCTTATCAAAAAAAAAATAAAAAGTTTAAATGATCTTGTGATCAGGCAGATTAAACCACATACAAAGTTGGTGAGAAACAAATTTCCTATGCGACCAGTACTTTAATCCCCTAATCTGCACCACAAGAGTGTTGGACGCAGGTGGGTGTCCTCCCCATGTGGTCACAGAGGAAATACACAATGCCATATATTGAAATTACTTACACTTAATACATTCACTATCGAACAAAACTGAAGCACATCCCTGTGTCCCCACACCAGAGCTCCCAAACGCAGCTCTTCTCTATCCTTCATGATGATTTTTCCGGGGGAAAAGTTGTTTCTGCCCAACAAAAGTAGTCCATAACACGACTGTGGTCTGTTTAATGTGACTTCTGATCTTGAAAGTTTGCTGTGAAAGTTTGCTGTGTGACGCTCACCTGAACTGAAACAAAGTAATCTTCTCCTGATTCTGCACAAAGCAAGTGGACTATGAGTGTGAAAATGTCTTACAAATGTCTGATGCAAGGTTCTTCCAAGATAAAGGAAACTTCTTTACAGGTACATAAACCTTCCTATAAAAGGTAATCATGAAAGGATGAGTTATGTTCTGTTAATTGGTCACTGTAAAAGTGACTTGTCACAATCTGATCTTTTCAAGTTAGCTGTCCGTTTTCTCTTAGTAGAGTCTTGTTAAAGTGTGAAATGCCTATCACTAAACAGATGCCTCTTTCTTACCAACTTTTGCAGAATATCTGGAATTGCCAAACTTACAATGTTACGAGAAGGCTTGAAGCTTTTTATCAGTCACTTTCTATTGAAAAATATGCAGATCCTGGGAACAGCTGAACAGGCAAATCTATTAAGAGAAAGGGCAACTTTGGCAGAAAAAGCCCTGGAAGCCA
Source organism: Erpetoichthys calabaricus (assembly GCF_900747795.2). Classification (NCBI taxonomy): domain Eukaryota; kingdom Metazoa; phylum Chordata; class Cladistia; order Polypteriformes; family Polypteridae; genus Erpetoichthys; species Erpetoichthys calabaricus. The sequence continues at coordinate 179,511,127 of NC_041399.2, read as the reverse complement.
AGTATGCCAAACTGAAGCTTTAAGGGGCAATTGTTTCTACCGTCACAACGAAAATTCCGTCAATTTGGACTCTTTGAGTTTTGTAGGTTTAAGTAACTGATGTGTATATTATACCTTGTGTGACATAATAATTATGTGAAAGATTTATGTGTCTTAAATTAAAAAATGCCTAAGGAAGGACAACTTTGTAACTCTTTTGAATCTACATTTTGAGTTATTTTCCAGGTATGTTCATATTTTGCAAGACAAAATGGGAAAAAAATGGAAATTCTTAAATGTATAAATTGGAATTATCAAACTGCTTAAAAATGCATGGTTTGAAAATGTTTATATTGCTTTAAAAGTTATATCATTAGAGATTCTAATATTTATGTAAATATATCTTGCATTTTCTGTAACATGTAAAACAAATTACAGTTGGCGAGTAATATAGGCAGAACTGTAAGCTTGCTGTCTCTTGCTGTGATACGTGATTTGTGTTTTTTCCCATCTTCATTTTTTTGCCTTTCAATTGCACAACTTCATCTTTTCCCCTTTTTCAACCTGATACCACTGCTTCTTTGAAAATAATAGTAATAGTTAACAGCATCATAGACATACAATTGATAAACTTTTTAGGTGGTGGTTCAAAAAGTAATAGCTACAGTGACATTTTAGGCAGTGAAATAATGCTTTAGCTCTCCTGTCATAGCACACTTCATACACTTGGGTAAACAGTTTTATTTAATATCTGATCATTTTACTTGATGTAAAAATGCTTCATTTGTTGTTATTTAGTGGTTAGTCATCAATATTGACAAAAGCACTGAAACCTTTTCAGTACTTCCACGCTGCTGTTTTCAAGTCTGTCATGATTCTGTTGATTCTTCTATTTTGCTGTTGTCTTGATAACATCAAGTGAAAGGAGCTTGTGCCTCATTTTAGCCATGCGTATAAATGGTGAATTGGAGACTAAGTAAATCAGTTTTTGGTTTTGAATTTAAAAGTTTCAAAGCAGCAACTGCAATGTTTATTTCTATAGTACATTTTCATACAAAGAATGTTGATCAAAGTGCTTTAAAAGGACTTTTTAACAAATAGTGCAGGGAAAAATAAATATGCACATTTGCATAAGAGAAAGATATAATTAAGAGAAGTAGAGTCCTTAAGTATAGAGTTGGTTTTAAAGCCTCTAATTATGAGTCCAATGATAAGGTCCAATGACCAGGGAGAACAGAAAAAAATTAAAAATCTCCAGTTAAGATGGAGAAAACAATAAATCTGTGGGTGTTTCAGGCCAAAAGACCATCCAGCCCCCCATTATTTCCAATCTGAGAAAATAATTTATAATATAATAGAAGGCAGTAATGTTCAGTGCTATACATTGGTTGAACGATGTGGAAAACCTCCATGGATAAAAAAAAACCCTCACATTACTGGTGTCGCATAATCCACATGTCAGTTATCTGGTCGTATACATAATCAACATTGAAGCTCAATCAAAAGTGGACCTTGCAATATGACCATAACCCTACAAACCGTAACCTGAACATACCAGTACATCCATTAAAGAGTCTATGAAAAGAAAGAAATGGAGGGTTCTGGAATGGCCAAGTCAACATCCACATTTGACTCTGAATCCCCTCAAGGTACTGTGGGGCATTTAAACCTCAAACGTCACACAGCTGGAAGAATTCTCTAAAGAGGAGCGGAAAAAACTTTCTCCTAGTCGATGTCAAAGACAGCTCGGCAGTTATGGGAAATGCCTACTTGTGAGGGCAATAGCAGCTATTAGAGCCAATGGTGGACTTGGAAAAAATCTATTAATATATCGTTAATTATTGCAAAATCAAATTTTCATTTTTTTCTCCAAATTATATTGCCTTTATGTAAATCTTCTTCTTTCGGCTGCTGCCGTTAGGGGTTGCCATAGCGGATCATCTTCTTCCATATCTTTCTGTCCTCTGCATCTTGCTCTGTTACACCTATCACCTGCATGTCCTCTGTCACCACATCCATAAACCTTCTCTTATGCCTTCCTCTTTTCCTCTTCCCTGGCAGCTCTATCCTTAGCATCCTTCTCCCAATATACCCAGCATCTCTCCTCTGCACATGTCCAAACCAACGCAATCTCACCTCTCTGACTTTGTCTCCCAACTGTCCAACTTGAGCTGACCCTCTAATGTACTCATTTCTAATCCTGTCTATCCTCGTCACAGTGCAAATCATAGCATCTTTAACTCTGCCACCTCCAGCTCTGTCTCCCGCTTTCTGGTCAATGCCACCGTCTCCAACCCATATAACATAGCTGGTCTCACGACCGTCCTGTAGACCTTCCCTTTCACTCTTGCTGATACCCGTCTGTCACAAATCACTCCTGACACTTCTCCACCCATTCCACCCTGCCTGCACTCTCTTTTTCACCTCTCTTCCACAATCCCCATTACTCTGTACTGTTGATCCCAAGTATTTAAACTCATCCACCTTCGCCAACTCTACTCCCTGCATCCTCATCATTCCACTAACCTCCCTCTCATTTACACACATGTATTCTGTCTTGTTCCTACTGACCTTCATTCCTCTCCTCTCTAGAGCATATCTCAACCTCTCCAGGGTCTCCTCAACCTGCTCCCTACTATCGCTACAGATCACAATGTCATCAGCAAACATCATAGCCCACGGGGACTCCTGTCTAATCTCATCTGTCAACCTGTCCATCACCATTGCAAATAAGAAAGGGCTCAGAGCTGATCCCTGATGTAATCCCACCTCCAACTTGAATGCATCTGTCACTCCTACCGCAGACCTCACCACGGTCACACTTCCCTCATACATATCCTGTACAACTCTTACGTACTTCTCTGCCACTCCCGACTTCCTCATACAATACCACAGCTCCCCTCGAGGCACCCTGTCATATGCTTTCTCCAGGTCCACAAAGATGCAATGCAGCTCCTTCTGTCCTTCTCTAAACTTCTCTATCAACATCCTCAGAGCAAACATTGCATCTGTGGTGCTCTTTCTTGGAATAAAACCATACTGCTGCTCATTAATCATCACCTCACTTCTTAACCTAACTTCCACTACTCTTTCCCATAACTTCATGCTGTGGCTCATCAATTTTATTCCCCTGTAGTTACTGCAGTCCTGCACATCCCCCTTATTCTTAAATATCTGCACCAGTACACAATTTCTGCACTCCTCAGGCATCCTCTCACTTTCCAAGATTCCATTAAACAATCTGGTTAAAAACTCCACTGCCATCTCTCCTAAACACCTCCATGCTTCCATAGGTATGTCATCTGGACCAACGGCCTTTCCATTTTTCATCCTCTTCATAGCTGTCCTTACTTCCTCCTTGCTAATCCGTTGCACGTCCTGATTCACTATCTCCACATCATCCAACCTCTTCTCTCTCTTGTTCTCTTCATCAGCCTCTCAAAGTACTCTTTCCATCTTCTCAACACACTCTCCTCGCTTGTGAGTACGTTTCCGTCTTTATCCTTTATCACCCTAACCTGCTGCACATCTTTCCCAGATCAGTCCCTCTGTCTAGCCAATCGATACAGGTCGTTTTCTCCCTCCTTAGTGTCCAACCTTTCATACAACTCATCATACATGTTTTCTTTAGTCTTCGCCACCTCTCTCTTCACCTTGCGCCTTATCTCCTTGTACTCTTGTCTGCTTTCTGTATCTGTCTGACTATCCCACTTCTTCTTTGCCATCCTCTTCCTCTGTATACTCTCCTGTATTTCCTCATTCCACCACCAGGTTTCCTTTTCCTCCTTCCTCTTTCCAGATGTCACACCAAGCACCCTTCTTGCTGTCACCTTTACTACATCTGCTGTAGTTTCCTAGCTGGTAACTCTTCCCTGCCACCCAGTGCCAGTCTCACCTCCTTCCTAAACTCAACCTTTCAGTCTTCCTTTTTCAATTTCCACCATTTGATCCTTGACTCTGCCCTCACTGTCTTCCTCTTGTTGATCTCCAACGTCATCCTACAGACCACCATCCTATGCTGCTTAACTACACTTTCCCCTGCCACTACTTTGCAGTCTTCAGTCTCCTTCATATCAATTCTTCTGCATAGGATGTAATCTACCTGTGTGCATCTTCCTCCACTCTTGTATGTAACCCTATGTTCCTCCCTCTTCTTAAAATACGTATTAACCACAGCCATGCCCATCCTTTTGGCAAAATCCACTATCCTCTGACCTTCTTTATTCCTCTCCTTGACACCATACCTACCCATCACCTCCTCATCTCCACTGTTCCCTTCACCAACATGTCCATTGAAATTCGCTCCAATCACCACTTTCGGTCCCTTGGGTACACTGTTCATCACTTCATCCAACTCACTCCAAAAATCTTCTTTCTCACCCATTTCACACCCAACTTGCGGTGCATATGCACTAACAACATTCCAGCTTCATAATCATTTCTCTGCCTGACACTCTTTTCACCTCCAAAACACTCTTGACATACTGTTCCTTCAGAATAACTCCTACACCATTTCCCCTTCCATCCACACCATGATAAAACAATTTGAATCCACCTCCGATCCACCTGGCCTTAGTCCCCTTCCATTTAGTCTCTTGCACACACAATATATCAGCCTTCCTTTTCTCCATCATATCTGCTAACTCTCTCCCTTACCAGTCATACTGCCAACATTCAAAGTTCCAACCCTCAGTTCCACTCTCTTTACTTTCCTCCTCTCCTCCTGCCTCTGGGCACGTCTCCCCCCTCTTCTTCTCCTTCTTCTTCTTCGGCCAACAGTAGCCCAATTTCCAGCAGCACCCTGTTGGCTAACAGTACTGGTGGCGGTCGTTGTTAACCCGGGACTCAACCGATCCAGTATGGAAATTTGTATTGTCCGCATATTGATTTGGTAAAATTTTACACCGGATGCCCTTCCTGAAGTATCCCTCCCCATTTATCCGGGCTTGGGACTGGCACAAAGAAACACACTGGTTTCTGCATCCCCTGTGGCTGGGTTTATGTAAATATACTGTTTAAATGAAGAAAAAATCTTGATAAATCCATATATTTCAAGAAAAAGAAAAAACATTTCTTGGGGTGTACTTACTTTCATGTGACTGTATCTTATTATTTTGTCTTGTATGCAAAACTTCCAAGTCAAGAGTATCTGCTGATCCATCCAATTTAATCCATTTTTCATCTTCCTTATTATATTTTTATTTAAAATATTTATTTTAGGTATAGATGGATTTAATAATAATGACAATTCTTTACATTTACTGTATATAGCACTTTTCTCACTACTCAAAGCGCTCTACACACAGGGTGAACCCAGGAATTGAACCCACAATCTCCTTAATGGAAAAATGAATGGCGGGATGGATGGAAAGAACAGAGTCTGCCAGCACGGGTGCCTGCAGGTTACTATTTCTTTTACCTTCTCACCACACGTATATGTATACCATAATCTTTTTTTTCCTTTGCTGAAGCGAGTTATGCAGCCCATTTTCATACTACTTGTGAGTTCTCACAGATTAATCATTAGCTTCTCAAAAGATACTTTATGAGTACTCCTCAATCAATCAACTGTGACGCTCTTACTGTATTACAATCCGGAAAAACTAGAATCCTGCTGATTTTGAGCAAAAGTGTTTTATGGTGGTCTCCATTTAATTGAATAAAATGCTTCATTTTTAGCAGTTTCGATTCTAAAAAAAATCTTGTTTAGTAAAATATAAGAAATAAAATCAACTGAAAAATAAAAAGCATACAAATATCTTTCAGAGCTGCTTTGTTTTTGGGAAAATTAAAGTGGCTGGGAATAAAAATATATACAGTTAGGTCCATAATTATTTGGACAGTGACAAAACTCCACAATGGATTTGGACTGAAGAAATAATTATATGATTGAAATGTAGGCTTTCAGCATTAATTCAAAGGGTTTAACAGAAATACAGTATAGGATGAGCCATTTAGTAATGACAGCTATTTTTATATATGGTTCCCTCAGTTTCAGGGGCCCAAACATATTTGGATAATTGTCTGACAAGCTGTTTCATAGCCAGGTGTGAGCATGTCCCTCATTATTTCTTTAGCTGTTAAGCAGGTAGAAGGTCTGGAGCTATATGCGCACTCTGTTCCAGATTCCATGTCAGCCAGCTACAGCACTTCCGGATGAGCAATGGCATTTTTCACCCAATCACTTCAAGATGTGCCCAGACTCGCAGTAAGTGACGTAAGTCGCATTATTCAAATATTATGCAGTTTCTCAATGTTTCTATATGTTTCAAGCTACATCCACAATTACAAAGGGAAGTTCCAGACTTTTTAAAATCTTGTGTCTACTATGAACTTACTGTACATGGGACAAATAGGTGATTACATTAAACTTCTTAAAAAAAAAAAACAATTTCAATAATTAGTCAAACACTATTCAGGGACTAGTGAATATGTAAGCTTAATACTGCAACAGTACTGTGCAAGTCATGGATGAGACCCTAAAAGAACATCCTGGCTTTACATCATTAAAAGCAGGAGCACCAATAAAAACAGCAGCTCTGCACAGTTGCACCCACTTGTTTCTGTCCCTTTAAGGATAGAGAGCCTCCTCAAAAGAGCAGAGACTCCATCCATTGTGGCACTCGGCGCTGATGATACATTACATAATAACATGAATCTGCTGGACATCTTACCTTGTAAAAAAGCGAATGTCTCTGTCTGAGCCAGAAAAACAGTGAATGCCAAGCCACTGCTTAATTGGAAGGGTCTCAATTTGCTTCCTCGGCTGGAGGATCTCCTCTCTGAGAGACATGTTTTCATCAAGTGCTAGGTCAACAACTGCAGGATCCAGAGCTGAAGCGTAGTCTTGGTCTGCAAGGATTTTATCATCATCCTCTTCGCCCGGTGTGTCATTCTCCATTGGTTGCTTTCCCCTCTCGCAAACCCCTGATCTTAAAAGTGGCCCCGCTTCCTTCTTCAACAGTTGCTGCCCTGCCTCAGACCCTGGCCTGTGAAAACCTTCTTTTTTAAATTGTAGGCTACAAACTTGGGTATGGGAACTAACCATAAAGCTCTCTCTCTCCGGATAGTGACGATCCATTTAGATTGGGTTTCCATATTGGAGGCAAATGTGTGAAAACTAAGCATTTTGTTGTTGCTTACTGGGTGTTCGATGTAAAGGTACATAACAATATTCAGCTGTAGAGCTATCTGTATGCTGAAACTTAAACTTTTCTCTGACGTTCTCGCCACTAAACAAAATTCACAACTGGAGTATGGACAACAGAAGTAATTGAGCTGCCTGAGGCTGTGGTGGGTCTGATCTCTTAACAACACTGAGCAGGCTTACCTTAGTGCAGAGTCTATCACACTGTGTCAGGACAACAGTCTACTACTGAATGTCAGCAAGGCAATGGTGCTTGTTGTGGACTTTGGGAGAAAACAGCAGAAGCATTACCACTCTGTCAGTATTGATAACACTCAGGTGAAGGTGGTGGACATGTCCACATCACAGAGGATCTGACCTGTTCCAAGCACATCGACACTCTGATGAAGAATGCACAACAATGTATTTACTACCTCACATGCCTTTCCAGCTACTAAAGAACTTCTACCTATCCCCCAGCAAAACTTAAATTTACAGGAAGTATTACTCCCTGATTTGGAAATGGCACACAGTAGGACCACAGGACCATGCAGAGGGTGGTGGGGTCAGCTGAATACGTCACTGGGTGTGCACTCTCTAACTTCCAGGACATCTACAACAAACAATGTTGGACTAGGATATCAATGATACCAGCCATACCAATAATGTCAGGTACGTTACTGCTGCTTAAAATCCAGATCAGAGAGACTGAGCGAAGCTTCTGTCCAGCATTCATTCACATCTTAACCCTTCTGGCCCTGGATTTTATGTTTTTATTGGAAAAATTATTTTGTGAGATATTCTACCTTTGGGGTGTGTAGAAAGAGCAAAAATGAAAACAAAAAACAAAAACAAATATCACTATTATTATACAGTAGCTGAAGTGAGAAGTCAAGCAAAATTACACCTTTTATTGGCTAACAACAGTAAAAAGATTACAATATGCAAGCTTTCAAGAAGGCCCCTTCTTCAGGCAAGATGTAGTTGCCTCGAAAGCTTGCATATTGTAATCTTTTTACTGTTGTTAGCCAATAAAAGGTGTAATTTTGCTTGACTTTGCAATACATTCATAATGGCTAACATGGTACAACACGCTACTACTACATTCATCCATCTATATTCCAACCCGCTGAATCCGAACACAGGGTCACGGGGGTCTGCTGGAGCCAATCCCAGCCAACACAGGGCACAAGGCAGGAACCAATCCCGGGCAGGGTGCCAACCCACCACAGGACCGCTACTACTACAATAACTGCCAAATACTTCAATCTTCTTGAGGAAATAAAAATAAAAGTGGAGCTACTTACTATGTGGTGCGCACAGTCCGGAAGCATCCATTTTCACTTCCGTGTTTGGTGGACTGTATGCCAGTCTCTCCAGTCTGCGCTAATAGTAGCACGCCAGGTTCCAACAGCTGCAAACGTACCTGTGCTTTACAAAAACGGCTGCATATTTATGTACTAGTAATAGGGCTGAAAGGGTTAAATGAGGACAACGTCTAGAGCTACATACATGAAGTTAATTCTGTTATAGTGTTAATTAAGTTTAAGTTATTATTTATTTATTAAATATTTTTATAACTTTAAAATAATGTATACTATTTCTGTCATTTAACATGAATATTTGTATTGAAATGTATAAAGTTGTGTATTGTCCTTTTATATTTTAAGTAATCCACAGTCGTGAAAGTTATCAACTAAGCATTTCACTACATATTGTACTCTGTGTACTATTATGTTTCATCTCATGTTAAGATAAAAACTTCAAGTACGCATAAACACAACTAATATATAATATTCCCTCCTTTCCCTAATGTGGCTTCTATACACCCCTACAAAACACATTTAGCAAACCCTAAAAACAAACACAAGAGTCCAACACAAAACAATTCTCATGCTGGTATGACCCAAGACAATGGCCTGGAACAGATCACGAGATGAGAAGATCACTTCCCAACAGGGAAATTTGTACATAAGACAGGCCAGCACCTGGCTGGAATGAGGGGAGAGCAAACAGGCCACTTCCCGGGTGGGATGATTGGATAGCAAGAAGGCCACCTACCACCAGGGCTAAATGGCCTGCAAAAGTCTAAACTAAAGTTAAGTACACAGTGATGATACTCGCCTTTTGTACCACTGACCACAGTGTTAGCGTCCAGATGGCGGTGACTTCTTGGCAATACTCTGGTAGCTACAGAGTGGTGGCAATAACAAAACATAAAATACACAAACACAAGTTGATACATAACAGCTATGGGCCACAAATCATTTCAATGACATTCTCAAAGGTCTACAATATGAGAATGACCTTGTGTGCCAGACTGAAGGCTCTAATAAGCTCTAACAAATTATCTTATCAGAAAAGAATGAAGATACTGCAAAAACCTGCAGCCTCTGGGGCCATCCAGGACCAAATTTGGTAAATACAAGTTGATGATAAGCTATATACCATCCTGAAATGAAGCCACTTTTCTTTTTCTTTTTTTTTTTCTTATTTTTGTATAGCTCTCTTCACTGAATAAAGGCACAAAATGCTGTAAACAACTCTCAGTTAAAATACAAGTATAGATTATACCAGGGGTCTCCAACACGTAGCTGCCAGTAGCTTGCACCCTCTTTCCAAGTAGCTCGCCAAAGGGTTAATGAATCCTACATAAATTTGAAAACTTGATTAGTAAAATTATTGGTGGGCAATCTTTCCAAAAAATCATATCACGAGACTTTTAACCCAAAATCACGATCCACAATCTGAATTGCAATCTATCTTTTCAATGTGGCATACACTTAAGAGAATATCCGGACTCAAACTCATCAAGACCTAAGTAACACTTTATTTTAAATATGAAACAAAGTTGAATTCAATTGTTCTCTCGTTCGCTAGCTAAGCGGAGTTAAGGAACACACCCCGAAGCTGGCGAGTGAGTGAGGAAGGCCCCACCCCTCGGCCCATTGCGTGGATCTCGGATTCGCGCAAATAAATCGGTACCGCAAGCGAACTATGATACATAGCAAAATGAGAGAAGTCGCAAAATCAACCGGAATGTTCAAGCAAATTATAAAAAAAACCCCATCTAAATCCGTTAAGTAGTTCTCTCGTGAAAGTGGACAGACATACAGATATTGGATTTTATATATTAGAAGAAGATATGTTAGTAAACCTTCAAAATAATATGGAGTTAAAGTATCAACTGCGTTCTCAGCATTTCTGGGGAGTAGCAGAGCCAGGTTAACTATAAGAATCTTCAGAATGCAGCTCTGCAAATGTCTGCTTTACTTGGGTCTCCAGACCTCTGGGAGTCGGCCTTTTCTGACATGAATGTCATGAAATCAAAGTTCAGAACAAGACTGACAGATGAACATTTAAATGACTTCATAAGAGTAAACCTAAGTGATTACACTCCACCATACACCTGCCTCTCTTGTTGACTCCATGCAGTGTCAGTCATCTGACTAACTAAAAAACACATCACACATGCAACTGGACACATGAATAAAGTGAAACAGTGACATGGAACAGAATGACAAATGAAGAAGTCATATCTGTGTATTTGGAATTGCATTATTTTGTTTTGACAGCGTTCATGTTTTAATACAAAAGTGTGAGATACACTAGAAAATGCATACAGACATACAAAATGCACTTGCAGGTGAACTAAATATTTTTTGTGATGTTTTAATGCAAAATGTGAGTGGTTGACAACAACATTTTGTAAATGTTCAGGCAAAACAAGCTTACTCAGTTTGTTTGGGTTGAAATAAGCTATGAGAATAAACGTTAGAAAACATGAGTAGCTCTTGGCCATTTTCATTTTGTAAAAGTAGCTCTCAGGGGAAAAAAGGTTGGAGACCCCTGGATTATACTAATTACTAAATACAGAACTGGTATGCATATAAATGGAGATTTTTTAAAACACACAGAGAACAAGGCAGAAACTCATTAAACTTAAATGAAAACCAACAAAATGTGTCCATTAATTAATCAATGAACTATGGCCAGTTGACAGCAGTGGAGATTAAAATCGTAAAAGAGAAAGTCAAAAATAAAGTCACAGTGCTGCAGACCTCGGCCATGGCTGCCTACCCACTCCAAGATTATGTCAACTAAGTGTCTGGATCCTGTTTAAAAATGACCAAACAGAGCACAAGTAGCTTCACATGATATTTATTGTTTATTTCAGGAGAAAAAACTTATGACTCCAATGAACAGAATGAATACATGAAATAAAAAGAACAGATCATTAATTTCCTTGTCTACAAGAGGATAGACATTGGTTGTTCAAATAATTCTTTACGCTGCTTTCAGTTAATTCCAAATGCTGCTTCAAGAATTTACTACATGAACAAGAAAATACAAACATATACAGGGTAGGATTCAAAAGTAATGAGCCTTTGTTCAAAAAGACAAATTTATCGAGCAAATCGGTACAACTAATTAATAGTCTTCAAAATAGGCACCTCCTGCATCAATACACTTTTGTAGGCGGCTTTTCCATGACTTGAAGGCGTCCACGTAGGCCTGTTCCGAGATGGCTGCAAGGGCTGTCTTGACATTTGCTTGGATGTCCTCGATCGAGTCGAAGCGTTTTCCTTTCAGTGCTGATTTTAAGCGCAGAAACAAGAAGAAGTCAGAAGGCAACACGTCCGGAATGTAGGGAGGCTGGGGGACCACCGGAACGTTCAACCGGGCCAGGTAGGCGCTCATGATGAAGGCGGTGTGGCTGGGCGCGTTATCGTGGTGAAGCTTCCAGCTGTCCTTGATGTCCCTTCGCTTGCGCGCGATGCTTCTTTTCAGCCTTTTCAGGGCTTCCAAATAGTAAGCAGCATTCACGGTCTGTCCTTGCGGGACAAACTCGTAGTGGATGATCCCCTTCACTCCGAAGAAGGCAATGAGCATGGTCTTCGTCTTCAACGCGTACCGTTGCTCTAACGAACTTTCCATTCCACCGTGTAACGCACTACCGCACAGGGGTTCCCGTCAAGGCCGATCCTACCGCTCCGAAAGCTCGGAGTGGTAGGAGCTCCGTTGCGTTGTGAAGCCAACACCCACCGTTGCCGTCGCTGGCAAGTGGGGCGCGCGGCGAGGTACGTTCGCGTCAGAACAAAATGAGGCTCATTACTTTTGAATCCTACCCCTGTAACTCCCATTTTCATGTCCTTACACTGACTCCCAGGTAAGCTTAAATCTGATCCATATAACACATAAAGCCTTTCAAATCCATGGTCCTACTTACTTATCTGGACTTATCTTTACTTACAAATCAGAGCACACAATGAGATCTTAAGATGCTGGCCTACTTAAGATTCCAAGGATTAATAAAATAATAGTGGGAGGTTGAGTTTTTAGTTACAGGGCCCCGAAGCTGTGCAATGATCTGCCTGATTATAAAAGAAATGCCCCTTTGATCTCAGCTTTTATATCCAGGCTGAAAACACACTACTTTAATCTAGCATGCCCTGACTAGAGCTGCTGGTCAGCTGTGCATACTGTTTTTCTGTTTGTTAGTAAGTTGTATGGAATTATAAGCATCACAATATTTTTAAACTGTTACTAACCCTTCTCTGTTCTGTTTCTCTTCTAGGTATATTAATGTGGCACTCTACTGCCAGGCTGCTCTCCTGCATATGGAAAAGGCATCTCTGATAAAGGAGCGTTGGAATCATTGGGTGGAAAGATTCTCTCATCAGCTTTTACAGCTTGTATGTTTTTTCTTGTACACATCTGATGACAAAACAGATCCCCAATGCAAGTTATTGAAACACCAGCTTAGCTGAGCAGGTATCAAATCAACTGTCATGTCAGAAGCTTGCATGAACCAATGCAACGTCACTGCTGCTACTGTTTGAATCATAGCTGATAAGTTAAACGGTCTTTGTAGTAATTATAATAAATGAAATCTTCTGTCTGAAATGGACAAATATTCCCTACGACAAGAGTTCCTGATTCATTTACTGCTTTAAAAAACAAACCTTGAGAGAGGTCATTTTAACTTGGATGCATAAAACAGAAAAATTCACAAAAGCAGATCCTGATGGCAACACATAATTTTTTTTTAATAATTCATTTTTTGCATTTATATAGCACTTTTCTCACTACTCAAAGCACTTAGCAATTGCAGGTTAAGGCCCTTGCTCAAGGGCCCAACAGAGCAGATTCCCTTTTGGCATTTTACGGGATTCAAACCGGCAACTTTCCAATTGCCAGTGCAAATCCCTAGCCTCAGAGCCACCACTCCGCCACCACAGCCCCAATACAAGTTACTGAAACACCAACAGAGCTGTGAATGTCCTACAATGGTAGGTACAATATTACAGAAATTGATTTTAACATCACCTGGGAGGCAGCTAAAGGGCCTGAATGAGAGTAACTCCATGCCAGACCAGGGGGTGGCGGAGTGCACTGACCCTTTCTCTCACTTCTCTGCAGACCAGTTATGGGATATTCTGCCTGGCCCTGATGATGTCACTTCTGGTTCCAGGCACAATATCATCACTTCCGGCTCCAGCCCCAATGATGATGTCACTTTCTCCACTTCTTTTCAAACAATTTTGCAGCCAGGAAAAACAAAATACGGGTGGCTGCCCCAAACCTTTTTGTGTTGTCTTGTCAAGTTTGTGACAGTGTCAATGAGGGTTATTTCCACAACCACAAGTCTCCCAGGGTTTTTAATTATATGATATTGTAAAATGTTATTTAACAAACTTTTTATTGCATTTTATGTGCAATATTTACAGTACATTTACAATTTTGTTCTGTTATTACAGTATACGATGACTAATTGTGTTATGTGCCTCTTTGATGATGTAGGTAAATGAGAACTAAAAAATGCTGCAACTTTCAAAATGCACCTGAATATTACGGCAGGTGTATACTTTCTACCCCTTTCTTTTCTTTTTTATTTATTTTTGCCATCACCAATTGAAAGTGGGAATTATTTTGCACTGTATACTGTCATTACATGGATATAGACCCCTGAGCCAGCTTTAAAAGACAAATCTGTTTGGCATTTTTGTTTTTATTGTGACAATTAATAAGGTTAACATTGAAGGTCATGTGGATTATCCTTAGAAGACTGGTAATTTTATTTGAGTTTTTGTGTGCGTAATCCAATACGGTGCTTTCAATTCCCAGTAAATTTTCCCAAAGCCCCTTACTAAGAAAGCCAGTCATGAATTATGTGACTGCAACTGCAGCAGTCACTTGGCCTCATAAGGAAGTGACGGCTCAAGGTGACGTGGAGTGGGCTTGAAACGTCAAGAACTTGAACTCACCTTTTGGTTCTTGAATCCGCTACAGTGTGGTTATAAAACCTTGTGCTAATTTGAAACCCTTCCAGAAAGATCATTTAAAGAATTCTGGATAGACTATTAAATATTGCAGATAGAGCTTTTATGGGCTTCATTTTATGATCATAAAGTAATCTGAATCACTATATGTCCTCCATATATAATGCTTGTTGTTGGCAGTGTACAACAGAGATCAAGTTTTATTTTTGGTGGTTAAAGTGGGTTTCCATGGTCACAATGGTTGCAATATAAAAGCCGCCAGCTGCTCACTAAATATATTATGTAATAAAATCCAGATATTATTTTAACAAATGCCTCTTTTATGATACTCTATAGTTTAACTGCACAAGCATTTAATGTTTTATATCAAATCCAAGGTGATAAAATATGTAGATTGGTGCACACAGAGGTTGGATGCACCACTTCACCACTTTACATGTAATATTAATATTTCTAAGTTTCTCTAAATTCCAATGTGAAGCTCCTCTAGGTGTTTCAGTTGGTTCCTTTTCAGCACTCTTATCATCCAACATTTTAATGATTTTCAAGAAAATGGAAATGAGCATCCAATGGAGCCGCCTGAACGTGAAATTGATTTTCCATTCATATGCTGAAACTACTCTGTTTTATAAAGGTTTTAAACTAGAAATTGAAATGGGGTAAAGATCCTCCACATTTTAACTTAAAAGTGGTACACCTGTAACTGCTATCAACATCATATGGTGTAGACCCCAGCTAGTCAACGTCCATGGAGAGACGCAGTGGGTGTAGGCTTGCTTTTAACTGGAATTTCTGTCTTAATTAAGCATTCTCTTATTCATACCATTAGTTTTCTATAGCATCATTAAGGGATGGCACCATCATATCTGTTTTTAATAGGAAAATTTTTTAAATTATGATTACATTTTATAGACTTTGAGATTTTGCTGTGTTTATTTATTTTAAACACCACTACTATTTAAGCAGTTCCTTGCTATTGATTTCACAGATGGAAATGCCATTGACACAGTTGCTTCTTAGAGTTTAGATGTTAGCTCTATAAAAAGTGAACCAAGAAGACAATGAAAAACAAACTGTTTATTGATATATAAGGCAAAAAAAAATCTAACTGTAAAATGTGAGTAGGAAAATGTCAGTTAATTGCATGAGGAATCTGCTTAGAAGCAATGTCAGTTAGCAAGGAGCAGACACAGCTGCAAATCACAGGTACAGCTACTTCATTGTCATGTCTGTTTCTGCTTAGATGATCATGAAGAAGCAGCTATGTAAGAAAACAAGACAGCTGAGAAGAAAAGAAAACATGAAGTCTTAAAATGAGAACACAGCAAAGCTTAGTCATACCTGTTCACAACAAGAGGACTAAGATGAGACAAAACTAAAAAAAGAGTTTAATATGTGAAGACCTAGCCATTGCTGGCAGCACCGCCATCATTTCCCAGTCTTTGCTTCACCTGCATTGTTTGTCCCTTCCTGCTTGCTTGCAGTTCCGAGGGGTGATCTTTCTTATGCATTGTCGCAGAGATAAAGTGAGTTCGCTCCCTTTGTTCTCACACAGCTGGGTAAACCAGCAGCTTTCTGAAGGTACATTAATCACACGTGCACGCTCCTTGAACTAAACATTTCTGCAGTAAGCAAAGGGCCTTCCCTGAAAAGGCCCTTGGCCTGGTTTATCTCTCACATTTTTGGTTGTTCATACATTGGGGTCTTAATTAAAAGAGAGTGCCGGCTGCTCTTACCTTTTACAAACAGATTTAAGAGGGAAAATTAGCACAGGTGCAGTGAGTATATGGGAGTGTATTTGCATTTTTGCATTCCATTAATAATTTGCTTATAAATAAATAAATACATATATACAGTATATTATATATTTCAGTGTGAAAGTCTTAGTCGCACTAGATTTTTAATATAAATTTTGTTCTCCATGTTTATTTTTTGTTTAATGCAATAGTGTGTCAGTAGAAAAGAGCAAATTTCATGTTTCCAAGCCTTCATTTTTCCTAAAAAATTAATGTTAGAGAAATTTTCTGTGTTAAAAAATGTAACATAATAATAGACCATTTTTTGGCTTTGGCTTTGTAGACAACAATAACAAATAGATGCTAATGATTAGTGGCATAGTGAACTGATTGAACCAGACTGATTAACTGGAAGACAAGCGGGTGTAGAAAGAATCAAACTGGGCAATGGACAACCAGATTAAAGGCTGCGAGTGTTGCAGATGGTACAGTTTAATGTTCAAATCATCAGTTCTTACAAATTCTTACATCATGGCAAGAGTGGGCATAGCAACAAGACACAAGATGGTTATTCTGCATCAGTGAGGCATCTCCCGAGCACACAGGAGTTTCAAAATGTGCTGTTCAAGCTCTTCTGAAGAAGTGCAAGGAAGGTTGGTGACAAGAAGTGCATTGGTTAACCACAGAAAATACAGAAGACTGACATCCCTTGGAAATAAGAAGAAGCCCAGCATTATCATCCGCTCTGAACTCACAGAATGTGAAACCCAAGCACAACCCTCTGCAGAAGTCTTGTCAGAAGTGGTCATCATATTGATTCTCAGCGTTTTGGCTAAGATCAAATGTAGAAGTGGTCATCATGGTCATCAACCCACTAATGCGGGTTGTAAACGACTTTCTGATATCCTCTGATGAAAGAAACTCCACTGTAATTATGTTGTTAGACTTAAGTGCAGCATTTGACACCATTGACCATTCTGTTTTACTGCACAGGCTAGAAAATGATGTTGGGCTTGCAGGCCCTGTGCTCGCTTGGTTTAGTTCTTATTTATCAAATCGATTCCAATATGTACAGAAATGTGCTGACAGTACTCCATCATTATACACAGAAGTGAGATATGGTGTCCCACAGGGCTCAGTACTGGGACCTTTACTGTTTTCACTTTATATGCTTCCACTGGGATCTATCATTAGGAAATATAATGTTAATTTTCACTCGTATGCAGATGACACCCAGTTATACCTTTCATTTAGATCAAATGAAGTTTCTCCGATGTTGTCTTTAATTAGTTGTGTTAGTGAATTTAAGGAGTGGATGGATGAGAACTACTTGTCTTTAAACACTGATAAAACAGAGATGTTAATTGTTGGAGGGAATGTGGATGATCACAGCAATATTTTGTCATCATTTAACTCAGTTGGAATCACCATTAATTTTACTAAATCAGCCCACAATGTAGGAGTTATCTTTGACTCTAGCATGTCATTTAACGTGCATATTTCAAAGTTGTCCAAATCATGTTTCTTCCATCTTAAAAATGTTGGAAAATTAGGGTGCTTTCTAAATAAACAGGATTCTGAGAAACTAATTCATGCATTTATTTCTAGTAGGATTGACTACCGCAATGCAGTGTTTACTGGATGTTCAAACTGTTCTTTATACAGCCTTCAGTTAATCCAAAATGCCGCTGCAAGAATTATTACAAGAACAAGAAAATGCAAACAAATAGCTCCAGTTCTTAAATCCTTACACTGGCTCCCGGTTAAGTTTAGGGCAGATTTCAAAATCCTCCTTTTAACATATAAAGCCTTAAATGGCCAAGGTCTGGCTTACTTGTCTGAACTTATCATGACTTACAAATCAGAGCGCACATTAAGATTTCAAGATGCTGGTCTGCTTATGATACCAAGAATTAATAAAATAATAGTGGGAGGTCGAGCTTTAAGTTACAGGTCCCCTAAACTGTGGAATAGTCTGCCTGCTACTATAAGAGATGCCCTTTCGGTCTCAGCTTTTAATTCCCGGCTGAAGACTCACTACTTCACTTTAGCACACCCTGACTAGAGCTGCTGATTAACTCTACAGACTGCATCTCTGTTGTTAGTCATTAGCACTAAAACATAAGTAACATGATAGTTATAATTTGTTACTAACCCTCACCAATTCTGTTTCTCTTCTCGATACTCAAATGTGGCACTTGGTACCACGGCCCACCTGCCAAGTTGTTTTGCCTGCCTAAGGTAAAGTCATCCCTGATGAAGGATCACAGGAATCATTGGGTAGAAGAGTTCTTTCATCAGATTGGCTGACCCAGTGCTGTTTCAGCTGTGGAATGCCAAAATGGGGGAGGCAGCTTGATGGCTGAGGTCTCCAGGACTCTAAACAAATCCAAATCATATTATGTGATATCATCTACTGTTAAATTCTGCTCTGTACTTGTAAAATTTTTATTTTTATACTGTATTGAGGATTTGTTCTGTTCTGTGTATTGTATTGTATTGACCCCCTTCTTTTTGACCCCCACTGCATGCCCAACCTACCTGGAAAGGGGTCTCTTTTTGAACTGCCTTTCCCAAGGTTTCTTCCATTTTTTCCCTTCAAGGGTTTTTTGGGAGTTTTTCCTTGTCTTCTTAGAGAGTCAAGGCTGGGGGGCTGTCAAGAGGCAGGGCCTGTTAAAGCCCATTGTGGCACATCTTGAGTGATTTTGGGCTATACAAAAATAAATTGTATTGTATTGTATTGTACCATGGAAAAAGTCATTCCTTTGCACTGGAAACAAAACTAAGAGACCCACCAATGCACAAAAAACTCAAGGACTGAGGAGGTGAACAATGGTAGAAAGTGTTCTGATATGATGAGTCAAAATTTGACATTTTAGTTCAAACACAAGAAAATTTTTATGTAGAAGAAAAGGTGAGTGCTACACAGATGAAGTGTCTGAAGCCAATAAGAAAACAACAGCGGAGGATCCTTGCAGGCTTGGGTCTGCGTTTCTGCAAATGGTGTTCGTGAGCTGGTCAGAATTAATGGAATCGTCAATACTGAAAAGTACAAGAAGATTCCCATCTGTCACACAATACCATCAAAGAGGTATATGATTAGTCTCAGAAGGATAATGACCACAAACACATGAAGAAGAATAAGCAGTTCAGCAACAGATAGCATGGCCTACACAGAGTCCTTAACCACAGAGGAATTATCTGGGGAGACAGAAGCAAGTGTGATATCCAGAGTCAGAAGAATGACTGGAGCAGGTTCTCCAAGAGACTTGGAGCAAACTACCAGTTTATCTTCATTTAAAACTGCACAACCATGTATATAGAAGCCATGTCATATTACATGACTTTCCAAGTAACTTTCAGTCACAGTTCTCATTTACATAATCTTCACAAGTCAGATGCAGTCAGCGGCACACTCCCGTAAAGGCCTGTTGCATAATATGAAATCCCCCACGACTCACTCCAACTGGTCTGCTAGTCGATCTGACAAAATCAGACAGATATGATTTTGTCTTTAGTCACAGAGGTGGGCTTTTTGCATGAGACCTGACAACCAATGAGTATTCATCAGGAAGTGGAATGAGTTTAATGCAACAACAAGAAATTAGGAACACTGGTGTTTTGTAACTCACAAACAAGAGAAGCTGATGTGTCTGATGTTTCATATTTTATGTACAACAGCAGAACAGAAAAAAAGAAATAAAAGGACAGCATTTGCAAAACTTACCTGCTGACCCTTTGTATAGTACCACCTTCTTCAGGCAGCATGCTATTGGCTGTCTATGGCATAATAATGATAATACATTTTATTTATATAGTGCCTTTCCCATGCTCAAGGCACTTGACAGAGTTTAAGATAGAACGGCAGGGTATACAATATATAGCATTGTACAAACCAGATAAATAAATAAAGAAGATTAAGACATTAAATTCAGAGAAAAAAGCCTAACAGACAACATAAATGGTGGTCTAGCACACACACATACAGGTTACATGAGCATCTTGACATAAACGTAAACTGAGAGAAGTGTAGTAAAGTCAAGTAGAGCTAAAGGCCTTCCTGAACAGATGAGTTTTGAGTTGTTTTTTAAAAGAATTCATGGAGTCAGCTTACCTGATTAATTTCGGTAGGTCATTCCAGAGTCTGGGCGCAATACAGCTGAAGGTCCTGTCACCCATGGAGTGTAGATTAGTGTGGGGCACAAGATTGCCAGAATCAAAGGACCTTAGTGGGTGGGCAGGCACATAGTGATGGAGAAGGTCACTGATGTAGTTTGGCACAAGGTTGTTTAAGGCTTTGTAGGTTATTAGTAGGATTTTATATTTGATTCTGTAAGACACAGGGAGCCAGTGAAGGCAGAGCAGGATGGGTGTGATGTGCTCGCTGCTGCTGGTCTGTGTAAGGACTCTTGCAGCCGAGTTTTGAATAAGCTGGAGCTGAGATATAAGATTAGAAGGGGCACCTGCCAGCAGCGAGTTGCAATAATCGATTTGGGATGTGATAAAAGCATGGACAAGTTTCTCTGCATTAGAAAAGGAGAGGAAGGAGCGAACACTGGATATGTTATGGAGGTGAAAGTAAGAAAGTTTCTTAATGTGGTTTATGTGGGCGAATAAGAAAGGGAGGAATCAAAAATGACACCAAGATTCTTTACAGTAGAGGCAGGTCTGATGAGATCACCACCAAGATGGATTGGGAAGGAGCTCATTTTATTAAGTTGCACTTTAGTCCCAATTTGCAGGTGGTCAGTTTTGTTGCAATTTAATTTTAAAGAGTTCTGCTCCATCCAGGTATTAATTTCACTGATTATGTGCATTTTTCTTTGTAAGCTGCCTACATTATGTTCTATGTGTTTTTTGGTGGTTCTCCCAAGAGGTAGGATCCTCCGTCAACCACTTCCAGGAACAGCCCTCCACCCTATAAATCCAGAGGGTCTTTCTTAATTCCTGGCAGTTCATTTCGACTGTTCTTGGGGGTTTCAGTGAGTTATTATGTTTCTACTGTTTATTGTGAATTATTGGATTTTCAATCTGTTTGCTCTACCTTTTGCTGCTCTATGGAGTTTTGTGCATTTGCAGAGCTTTTTGTGAAATAAACTTTTTTATTTCTATAAAGATTCTTTGTGTGCTCTTATTACTAACCGGGGTTTGATGGTACATCCCCCTCTAGTAGGCATTATTGGAAGTGCTTGGGACTTTGTGCTTTGGAAATTAATTGGGACTTATGTGACTTGAGATTCCCAGCACATGACAATCAGAAAAGGGCGTGTGATTGGAAGTAGTCACATAGTTACTAAATTTCACATGACGAGTGTTTTTCATGATCTGGTGATGAAATCAGCAAGTCAGTCAGTAAGCCTGACCTATCCAATGACTGGAAGCCAAGTAATGCGACATTGCCTTAGAACAACCGATACACCTTTAAACACTGAGTGATTACACCAAATATAAATCTAATTTGGCCTTTTACTGTTTACTGCTATTTTATAGTACTAGTGGGCTTTGCCCCCTGCTCGTTTCGCTTGCCAACTCCTGGGCCTGCGCTACATGCTAGCCACTTTGCAGTTCAGCCACTCGCATATGGGGATGCAGATGTACAATTTAAACAGATTTTTATTTTCATGGGAATTGTTACATATGCATAATAGAACTAACTATTTTACATTACATATTAAAAATAGTAAATGTAATAAATTGAAAGAAAAATATGTTTCATGTTGCGTTAGAGTTATTCATTGTGTTATATGATTTCATTCTGTTTGGATGTGAAATTAACATGCAAATACTTGTCTTTGCAAAAGCTATTCTAATGGGAAACTGTTAACGTTTTAATACGAATGGCATATCAAGATCTCCTTTGTTGTATAATGTTATCAGCGGAAGATGTATTACATTACCTTTCTTGGATACATCCTTCTTTCAACAGTAATTCAGCTGGTGGAAGACCATATGGTGTTAACGGTTGTAGATATTCTTCGGAATATTGTAAGTTATGTTTTCATCTCCCGCACGATCGCCACCAACTGTTTCAGCATAGTCTGTTGATACGCATTTAACCAATTTGCCTTGTAACCAATCGACAATTTT
This sequence comes from Erpetoichthys calabaricus, assembly GCF_900747795.2. Classification (NCBI taxonomy): domain Eukaryota; kingdom Metazoa; phylum Chordata; class Cladistia; order Polypteriformes; family Polypteridae; genus Erpetoichthys; species Erpetoichthys calabaricus. The sequence continues at coordinate 179,488,916 of NC_041399.2, read as the reverse complement.
CTCATTAATTCGTTTGACTTCATTGTTTTTCGGTGTTAGGATTGCACGTGTACTCATTTCTTCTGTTGATAACCCTTTGAGATGAAATTCTTCAATTAGATTTGGACATAATAAGTCTTCTTTTTTTGGGAACTCAAAGTGAGGAAACATAAAAATTTATAAGAGCTAAGAGAGCAGGAACTGTGTCTGTCAAAAGCGTTCACACGAATGAGAGGAGGAGAGGGCCGTGTGCGTGGTTGAATATGGTTGAGAGGAGGGCGTGACTTGAATAAATTTTATGGCCAAAGTCTCATCTCTCGGGACTTGAAATTATCTCTTTGAAAAAGTCTTATCTCAGGATTTCCTTTTATAACAGAGAGATATTTTTTAACCTTTTCACTGGTTTTGAAAGCATCTTTGCATTACAGAATTTTTGTACATATGCCTAAGACTCTGCCACTGTACCGTGTACAGTGGCAGAGTGGCTGGTAAGACTTTCTGTTCCAAGGCCTTCTAAAGTTTCCATTCTCCATGTAGAACTGGCATGTTCTTCCTATATCCACATATGGTTTCATTGTGTAGTTAGGTTTTTTTCCATCCCACCAAAGAAGTGCACATAAGATGAAGTATAGACTCTAAATTTGCCTTGAATTTGAATTTGACCTTATGATGGACTTATGTCCTCTTTTGAGTTGTTCCCAATCTTGCACCCATACTGCTTTGTTAGCCTCTGCCTGAATGTGCCACTATGTTCATGAATTTATTTTCCAATAAATGGTAAAGTAATTAAAACTACGGATTACAAGCTTCAGGACACTAGTTTTGACTCCCAGCCCCAGTCATTGTGTACACTTTTAAAAATCAACGTGCAAGGGTGGTTCTTCAGGGCAATGTCACATAAATAGATAAAAGATTTGTGAAATACCAAAAGGTTCCTGATTTTAAAAGGACTCTTACTACATATAATATTTCTGCAACAGGACTCTTAGAGTCATGCTAGACGATTTTTCATCTGAATCAGTCCCACTCCCATGTGGTGTCCCCCAGGGTTCCATTTTGGGGCCACTACTTTTTTCAATTTACATCCTGCCTTTAGGTGCAATTTTTAGAAAACATGCAATCTCGTATCACCTATATGCTGATGACTGCCAAATTTATTTCTCCCTCAAGTCAACTGACTCCACTAAACCTCTTCTCGACTGCTTATCTGACATTAAGGACTGGCTGGCTGTAAACTTCCTTCACCTGAACGATTCAAAATCCGAGGTCATTGTTTTTAGTCCTGACTGCAAACAGACCCTACCCCTTGGCCTCGACTTTCTTCCCATTCCAGTAACTTCATCTGTTTCCAGTCTTGGAATCAAAATGGATATGGTCCTGAAAATGGATGCTCAAGTCAACAGCACAGTAAAATCCTGCTTTTTCCATCTCAGGCGAATTGCCAAACTCAAACCAATTCTGTCTTACCACCTCCTGGAATCAGTAATCCATGCATTCATTACATCCCGGCTCGACTATTCTAATTCCTGCCTATATGGTATTAGTAAAGCCACTCTTTCTAGACTCCAATTGGTTCAAAATGCGGCTGCAAGGCTTTTAACTGGAAGCAGCAGAAGCCAACACATTATACCGATTTTAAAAACCCTACACTGGCTGCCGGTTAGATTCAGAATTGATTTTAAGATACAGTACTCCTCTTAACCTATAAGGCACTAAATGGTCTAGCCCCTGCCTACTTGAGTGTCTTGCTCCATCGTCACAATCCCCCTCGTGTTCTTAGATCCGCAGATCAGCTGCTCCTAACCGTTCCCAAGGCACGTTTTAAAGTTTGTGGTGAAAGGGCTTTTTCCGTCTGTGCACCCAGGCTCTGGAACTCCTTACCTTTAGTGGTTAGGCAAGCCGCTTCAGTCGCCACATTCAAATCACACCTAAAAACGCACTTCTTCACATTGGCTTTTAATTCTTAACCTGTCTTATTTCCACTTGCTTTTTGCTATTTCTCTGTTTTATTGGGTCCCCTGACCTGTTTTTTAGTGTCTCTGTTTTAATTCTCTCTTAATGTTTGTTTTTAATATTTTGCTTTTAGTCTTGCTTGTTTTAACTGTACAGCGCTTTGGTCAGTTGTAATGCTGTGTTTTTAAGCGCTTAACAAATAAAAATGGTATGGTATGGTATGGTAATATCACAGGCCCAGCTCAGGTTTTTGATCTGTTAATAATCTGCTAGCTAGCCTACAAATAATTAAAGATGTACAGTGGTGTGAAAAACTATTTGCCCCCTTCCTGATTTCTTATTCTTTTGCATGTTTGTCACACAAAATGATCATCAAACACATTTAACCATTAGTCAAATATAACACAAGTAAACACAAAATGCAGTTTTTAAATGATGGTTTTTATTATTTAGGGAGAAAAAAAAATCCAAACCTACATGGCCCTGTGTGAAAAAGTAATTGCCCCCTTGTTAAAAAATAACCTAACTGTGGTGTATCACACCTGAGTTCAATTTCCGTAGCCACCCCCAGGCCTGATTACTGCCACACCTGTTTCAATGAAGAAATCACTTAAATAGGAGCTGCCTGACACAGAGAAGTAGACCAAAAGCACCTCAAAAGCTAGACATCATGCCAAGATCCAAAGAAATTCAGGAACAAATGAGAACAGAAGTAATTGAGATCTATCAGTCTGGTAAAGGTTATAAAGCCATTTCTAAAGCTTTGGGACTCCAGCGAACCACAGTGAGAGCCATTATCCACAAATGGCAAAAACATGGAACAGTGGTGAACCTTCCCAGGAGTGACCGGCCGACCAAAATTACCCCAAGAGCGCAGAGATGACTCATCCGAGAGATCACAAAAGACCCCAGGACAACGTCTAAAGAACTGCAGGCCTCACTTGCCTCAATTAAGGTCAGTGTTCACGACTCCACCATAAGAAAGAGACTGGGCAAAAACGGCCTGCATGGCAGATTTCCAAGACGCAAACCACTGTTAAGCAAAAAGAACATTAGGGCTCGTCTCAATTTTGCTAAGAAACATCTCAATGATTGTCAAGACTTTTGGGAAAATACCTTGTGGACTGATGAGTCAAAAGTTGAACTTTTTGGAAGGCAAGTGTCCCGTTACATCTGGCGTAAAAGGAACACAGCATTTCAGAAAAAGAACATCATACCAACAGTAAAATATGGTGGTGGTAGTGTGATGGTCTGGGGTTGTTTTGCTGCTTCAGGACCTGGAAGGCTTGCTGTGATAGATGGAACCATGAATTCTACTGTCTACCAAAAAATCCTGAAGGAGAATGTCCGGCCATCTGTTCGTCAACTCAAGCTGAAGCGATCTTGGGTGCTGCAACAGGACAATGACCCAAAACACACCAGCAAATCCACCTCTGAATGGCTGAAGAAAAACAAAATGAAGACTTTGGAGTGGCCTAGTCAAAGTCCTGACCTGAATCCAATTGAGATGCTATGGCATGACCTTAAAAAGGCGGTTCATGCTAGAAAACCCTCAAATAAAGCTGAATTACAACAATTTTGCAAAGATGAGTGGGCCAAAATTCCTCCAGAGCGCTGTCAAAGACTCATTGCAAGTTATCGCAAACGCTTGATTGCAGTTATTGCTGCTAAGGGTGGCCCAACCAGTTATTAGGTTCAGGGGGCAATTACTTTTTCACACAGGGCCATGTAGGTTTGGATTTTTTTTTCTCCCTAAATAATAAAAACCACCATTTACAAACTGCATTTTGTGTTTACTTCTGTTATATTTGACTAATGGTTAAATGTGTTTGATGATCAGAAACATTTTGTGTGACAAACATGCAAAAGAATAAGAAATCAGGAAGGGGGCAAATAGTTTTTCACACCACTGTATATTTTGTTCGCATATCTGGACAATTTTCAAAGCCCGAAGAATGTTACATATGTAATGAACCCAGCCAAAACGAAATGATACTTTGTCAAGCAACGGTTCTACAAGGAACCACACAACGCAGAAAAAGTGCCATTAAAGAACTGAAGAGTGTGGAGAGGCTGCCAGTACATCAGTGCGCTGCTAAAATACTGCAAAAATGTAAAATACTGTGCTGTGTAAATATACAGTGTATAGCGCTACAGCACCCCATTTATTACTGTCATTTCTTACCTTGTAAACCTGTGTGTTCATATTTAAAAACTGATCACCAGCATCTATGTGGTTCAGTAATTCAGCAAGAGCATAGCTGGGCATAATTGTCTGTGGAACAATACAGAAATATTTATGACAAAATTGTTGCTCAACATACAGTATAATCAGGAAGCAAAGAAATTATACATTTGAAAAATACGAAATGTACTGAATTGGTCAAAATATTGTCCATATGCATTTTGGATGTTGTTTCTGTGTTTTAGTGGATTTTCCTCCAGGAACTTTGATTTTCTCCCACATCCCTCAATACTTGTATTTCAGGATAACTGAACACTCTTAAAAATAACGGTTCAAAAGTGGTTCTCCTATGGCATTGCTCTGAAGAACCACCCTGGAACCTTTATTTTTAAGAGTTGTAGGTTGCTTAATGGATTGAGCTCTGCAGATTTTCCTACATTCTTAAAAATAAAGGTTCCAGGGTGGTCCTTCAGATCAATCCCATAGGAGAACCGTTTTTTGGTTCCTGAAGACTCATTTCCATAATGGTTCCAGAAAGAAGCTTTTTTTATTTAGATCTGAAACAGGTTACATAATGTAAATAATCATGAAGAGATGATAACAGATTTGTGACACAACCCTGTAAAGAACCATAAAGTGCTATTAAAGAAATAATACTTTTAACAGTGTAGGTTGCTTCCTAGGGCACGGTTTATGTAACTCAAACAGTGTGTACTCCGGACCTTTCCATCCCAAGTCTGCACTATGGACATTGAGGGGCGCCATATGAGTTTCAACCAGCACTGAAACTCAGTGTCCTATAGCTTGCAACCTGTAGTCTTAGTCACTTTGGCTCCTTTATTTTTGAGAGTTTATGTGAGCCACCATGTTCTCCCTGGGTCTTTGTAGGCTTTACTCCAGCTTTCCTTCCACCTCCGTGTTAGGCTATCTGTCAACTTTAAAATGGCCTCACATACTGTTTGTGCTCCATCTAAGGTTGGTTCCCTAAACTGTTTCTAATTCCCTTGTGCTCCATGCTGGGATTTAATGAAAGGATGAATTCATGGACAGACACATACATGCAACATATAGTATTCTAATAAAGTGGTAACCTAGAAACTGACCAACACTTTCAAAAGACTCAGTCAGACCATAAAGCATACAGGAAGCCTTATAAACTTGAATTATTGCCAGTCTCATTTTTTTCAATAATAGTAAACCAAGTTTACTAGTGAACTTTATCAGCCCATTATCGAAAAGCCCTTCATCCTTCAGAGGGTCTCAGTATCAACACCTCTAATTGACAGCCAAATGCTGAGCGTATATCTTTCTATTATCTTAATCATACTTTAATTACTCAGCTAAACAGTAACTACTGTTTAATCTTTCTTTGAATTATCAGCAAGTTAAATCCAAATTTACTCAAGCGTTGTGTTTAGAAAAAATGATATGTCAGGTGACGGAGTGTATTTAAAGCCTTGTGAACTTTTAAAAAGTGTTTCTGGGCGAGATCGGGGCTTTAAAGGGATTAGTTTTATTGAAAAATACACAATGTCGGGTATGAATGTGGTTCAGAGTCCAGCCGAGCTGTTAGGCTTGCGCCATGATCCGTGCGCAAAGGAGGCCCCGTCAGGAAATGAAGTGCGCTCAGTGTGTTTAAAGCCAGCGCGTCTTTAGACTAATTAACTGGGACGGGGAGCGCGCCTGTGCCAACGGGCATGCTTGGAAAGATAAGATGCCCGCTGTTTCTTTGCACGACTGCTTTTTTTTATTTTAAGGTTTGGCTCTTCCTTATCTAAAATGTTACCCAGAAGCCTTTAGTCTTAAACAGATTAAAGAGTTCAGAAGTAAATTCGGTCAGGTGTGGAGAGCGGGCGGACTTAACCTTTGGAACAGAGAGTCCTGCAGACAGCTGCGGTTAGAATTGGAGTCAGGGGGCGTCTTTGAGTCCTCTGTGTGCCACTACACCCAACCTCTCATTGTAATTCAACCTTTAGCTGTTCGCTCGGAATTATACTTTTTTTTTTTTATTTATTTATTTCTGAATAAATATTCGAAGAACCACATAAGAAAGGGCTGCAACACTGTGTTATTTACAAGGAAACGGTAAAATGCAAAAGGCTAAAAACTGAAAAGTCAGTCAGTCAGTCAGTCATTTTCCAACCCGCTATATCTTAACACAGGGTCACGGGGTCTGCTGGAGCCAATCCCAGCCAACACAGGGCGCAAGGCAGGAACAAACTCCGGACAGGACGGTAGAAACTGAAAACTGTATCTCAAATAATTTTAAGTGACATTTTAAAAACAGGAAACGTTATCAGCTCAAGCACAAATGTGCCAGCAGTTACTGTAACTTTATTTTTTACCCCTCACAAGTTTTCCTAGGATAAAATTGTGAGAACCTGCCTTGTCTTCCTCTACTCAGAGTTATTTGTCCATTGTGATGGATGAAGACCACTCAGTCATCTTGGGGTTAGGGGGCTGGAATATGTCAAGGCAAGGAATTGTTAGGAACTGATCTACGATCTTTCTTTGCCTGTCTTCGCCATTCAGCAGCTAGTATTTGTGAATGGAGGCAGCACACCATCTAAGCTTGTCCCATGATACAAGGTCTATGTTGAATGCCCCCAAAGTACACTTCAAAGCGTCTTTGAAGAATTTATTTTGACCTTCTTAGGAGCACTTTCCATGCTGGAGCTACCATGGAAAAGTTTTTTGGGCAACCGAGGGCCTAAACGACCTGTCCATTGCAGCTGTGACTTCATCAAGGTGGTATGAATGCTGGGCACTCCTGCACGAGAGAGGACTTCAGAATCAGGGATTCTGTCCTGCCACTTGATGGCCAGGGTTTTTCCTAAGGCAAGTGGTGTGGAAGTGGTTGAGTTTGCTTGTCTGCCACTAGGAGATTTTCCATGTTCTGCAGGCATAGAGGAGCATAGTGAGAATGATTGCTTTGTAGACATTCAACTTTGCCTGAAGGCTGATGCCCCTTTTGTTCCATACTGTTGCATTATGTCTGCCGAAGGTTGAATTGGTCTTTGTGATTCTTGTGTTTATTTAATCATCAATGGCCACGTTTTGAGACAGAGTGCTGCCAAGATAGGTAAACTTGTCAACTGTGTTTAGTTTCTGGTCGTACACTCTGATGTTTGGCTCAGTGTATGGCTTTCCTGGGGCTGGCTGAAACATGACCACTGTCTTCACAGTATTGATTGTGAGAGTTGACTTTGAGCAGGCCATCACAAATCTGTGAATTTTACACTGTATGTTAGCCTCTGAAGCAGCATTGAGGGCACAGTCATCGGCAAAGAAGAAGTCTCTAATATATTCCTGTCTTAACCATGGTCTTCACTTGATGCCTTCTGCGGTTAAACAGTTTGCCATCAAATCTGTATCTGATGCCAATGCCTACATTAGCATCTCTGTAGCATCAGTTAGCATTTCTGAGAACATGAGGCTGAACAGTGTAGAGGCTATGACGCAGCCCTGTTAGACTTAATTTGTCACTGGGAAAGGCTCAGATATCCCACCATTGTCCTGGACTCTACCTAGCATTCCATTGTGGAACTGGTGCACCTTAGTGATAAACTGATTTGGACAGCCAAACCTTTCCAGCATCCACGATAGTCCCTCTCTGTTGACAGTATTGAAAATTTTGTCAAATCTATGAAGGTGCAGAAAAGGTCAGAGTTCTGTTCCTGGCACTTCTCTTGTAGCTGTTTGGCAGCAAACACCATATCAATCATTCCTCGCCCTTTACGAAATCCACATTTACTTTCAGGTTCAAGAGAATCCTTTCCAGTATCTTGCCTGCAATGGATAGTAGAGAGATACCTCAGTGATTATCACAGGCCTGACGATTGCCCTTGCACTTGTACACATATAATTGAAGCATCATTGAATTCCTGAGGGACTTTCCCCTGATACCACATGCTTTAGAAAAGTTTACAGAGATTATCAGTCCTGGCTGGTCCTCCTTCCTTATAAATCTGATCTGGGATCGAATCAGTACCTGGTACTTTTCCGCAGGATAGTTGCTTAATTGCCTTCTGGGTGTCTATCAAAGTTGGAGGATCATCTAGGGCTTAATTTATAAGGACTGGTGGCAGATGCTCAATGACTTCATCATTGACAGATGACGGACGATTCGATATAAATTCAAAGTGTTCATTCCACCTCATGAGAACCCCATCTTTATCAGTTATCAGTGTGGTCCCTTTCGCATTCAGGAGAGGGGATGACCCTGAGGATGTTGGGCCGTAGACTTCTTTCAGGCCATCACAAACGTTTTTCATGTCATGCCTGTCAGCATACTCTTGTAACTCCTTGGCTTTTTTACTCAGCCAGGTGTCCTGCATCTGGTGCAGTCTCTGTTGGACGTTACTTTGTATGTTTCTTAAGGTATCTCTCTTGGAGTTTGAATTGGGGTCAGAGAAAAGAGTCTGGTGAATGCAATGTTTTTCATCCAGCAACTGCTTGACCTCCGCGTTGTTCTATTTGAACCAGTCCTTGTGTCATCTGGTTGAATGATCCTAGGATCTCCACAGCAGTATCGTACACCAGATCACGAAGAGCAGCCTGGTCATTTTCTATGTCTTGGCTGTCCAGGAAGAGTGATTCCATGCGTAGGTTCAGTGATTGAAGTCTGATAATAAATTCATTTAAACGGGGAGATCCGTTTATGTTGCAGACAGAGCTTGCGGTCCGGACACTGAGGGGGGCCCCACCGTTGATACCCTTTTCCCGACCCTGGGACATGTAATAGTGCAGACTGCCTGCTATGGATACCAAGGTGCGCTATCTCCCTACCACCTACCCTCACACCCCTTTCCATGCCAAGGGCTCCAAATGGGCTTTGACTGGCACTGCTGCCAATAAATTACACAAATTACACTTAAGGGAAAACAAAACTCAAATAAAAATTCTTTTGGAATGGCAATCAAGCCTTGGATACTCATGGTGTTTCATTAATGCCATCTGAATTGGAGTTTAAACACACTTTTTGTACTGAGGCTAAACTCTGCTTTTAGTGAAATTAAAAAACTAAAGACCACTTTTGTCCATGAAAAAGTGAGGGTACCACAGAGAGGAAAAGAGGGAACACTGCTGGGAAAGGAAATTAAAGAGTAGCTTGTTCTAGCCTTTTAGGAACTCGAGGTCCTCAAGACTGTCACACTCCAATCCAAGAATTTTTAAAACCCAACAAAATGTTTTGTGGCATTCCTGGGAAAGCTGCACTAGATAATCTCTACATCCAATTATTATGTATATTTTAAATGATCTATAGATGTAAAACCACAAAACGTCCCACATCAAGCAACTGTGCCCAGGTGCAATGTCATCCAGCACCCACAAGAGGGTTAGCATGTCTGATGAACAAAGGCAACAAGACTCACAAAGAAAGAGGGACGTAAGGGCTAGAAGATCAGATGAACAGAGGTTCCAAATCCACAATGTGATTGGTAATGTGGTGTAGTGGTTGGGGCTTTGGTTGTATGACCATGAGCAAGTCATCTGACCTGCTTGTGCTCCAATTAGAAAACCAAAAGAAATATTACCAATTGTATCAAAAATGTTGTACGTCTCATTGGATAAAGCTGTCAGCCAAATAAGTAAATGATTGAACCAGAGGTACTTGCCATTCTAACTTTGTGTCCATTTTAATAAACAGGGGCCTCATGTATAAACAGTGCATATGCACAAAAATGTTGTGTATGAACGTTTCCACGCTCAAATCGCGATATATAAAACCTAAACTTGGCGTAAAGCCACGCACATTTTCAGATTAGCTCATACCCTGGCGTACGCAAATTCTCTGCTCGGATTTGCAAACTGGTGGCACCCAGCGTCAAAGCAGTGCTACTGTTCCTGTGTGGTTATCCTTTCTTTTTTAGATCCACATCCCTGATGCAGCTTTATCATATACACTGAAACTAACTGCATATTGTTTATTAGTTTAAGACATCTGATTGTAATTAACCTGTAACAATATAATGGTCCAGGGAATAGCCAAAGTATTCCAAATACCATAGCTGCTTTAGTGTTGTTACTCTCACTGCACCTTCTTTTTCTTCTTTCAGCTGCTTCTGTTAGGGGTTGCCACAGCAGATCATCTTTTTCCATATTACTCTCACTGCACCACTCGGAGTATTTATATCACTATATCTGAGTGGGGAATCACAGACGTACAGCAGCTGATCAGAAAGAGAATTATCGGTATACAGCATCAAGCACACGCTGCCTCAGCCATGCTGTCTATTTGAACTGCTCTCACATGGCAAACACTTCAAAGTCTTTCCTGTACGGACCTCGCGGTTCAGAAACAGTTTCATCCCAAGAACTATAAACGAACTCAATCAGTCCATCAAGTGCTCCTTTGTACTAGAACTGTTTGTACTTATAAGTACAATTACCTCACTGTAAACTTGCACTACAGTTATAATATTGCAAAACCTGAGCCACTTTATAAAGCGCGTATTTACATATGATGGTTATGATATTTTTAAGATGAAATGCAGTAAAATATGTTTATTATATATAAAACTTTAACTTCATTTAAATAATATATATTGTTAATAATTAAACATATGAGGACACAGTGCCGCAGCGCTAGCTAGTTCAGGGATTATTCCTGCCTCTCGCTGTATTCTTGCTGGTGCTGATGCGACACTGGAAGGATAGATTGGATAGAATAATTAAACACGTACTACAAAGATATTTCAATGTTCCTTAAAAGTTTTGAAGAATCGGTGTTCTAAGGTCACAAATGGCTTAACGTCTATTACAGAGCTGATTGTGTGGCGATTGGGTATTTGGAGAAAGAAAAGTAAGGACAGGAATTGGGGGTTAGTACATTTGAAATAGACAGTACTGCTGCAGTAAAGTATTTCATCAAAGGTCGTGCATGCATCTTGCGTGACACATGAACAATCACTGCACCACCGTGTTCCCATGTTTAATAACATGCTTTAACTCCTATCATCATGAAAATGATATCACGTATACATCTCAGTATTTTAATTATTCAGAGAGCTGTAATATTACGAATGTAATGGATTCTGTGTCCTGTTGGAGAAAAAGAAAGCCTGGAAGCACGTAGTGATTCACACACATAGAGCACAAAAAAGGTCAAATACAAAACAAAATATTTAACGTGCTACTTTAGTTACGATGGGATTTGAGAAACTAGTAAATTAAACGATTTTAAGATGAGGTTTATGATGTTCTACTTTAATGACAAAATAAAATATGTGATTACAGTGGAAATTTCGAGATTAAAGCTGACATTTCAAGCTTTTTTCCCCACTATGTCCCTATTTTTTTTTCTTTTCTCTGTACCCTAATAAGCTTTCATATGACACTCAGACGGTGGGCTGATGGATACGTAGGGTATCCTAAGCTACAAGACTTACAATACTAAAGAAACTCCAGGGCCTGGACCTGAAAGGGACATGATTGTCTGAAAGCCAAGACAGGTTCACACTCCACCAGTGCCATTCAAAGCCCATTTGGAGCCCTAGGCAGGGGCAGCACTCCTTGATTTTCCATATTGGGTAGTAGGTTCGTTATATTTTGACAACCAAGGTGAAGCCCCCCTTGGTGTCCAGAGTGCAAGCCCTTTTAGTTTAATAATTGGTGTCCCTCTGTGAACATAACATTGACTTCACAGAGCATGCTCCACTTGGGGTCCGGCAGCTTTTATAAATGGCACCCCTAATGGAATGACTGTCTCAGGCCATATTTATTATTCCCCTGTGCCCATGTCATTCATACTTAAATCAACCAGTAAGGGCCAGTCAACACTTGAATGTCGTAAATATGTACCCATTGGATTAAATTTTAGTGAGTTCTTTGCTCCTTTCACATGACTGTGAACTAAACATTGTTCCATTCATCTGATATCCAATCTGCTCTGTCAAAGTCCGGGTGGGAGGCTAACCCAAAAGCATCAGTTCCAATTCCAGAAATAACCCTAGACAAGATGCCAGTCAACTGCAAGGCACTTTCATGTTCACACACACATACTGTATGTGGTCAACATACAAGTCTTTTGTTAATGGACTGAAAAAATGGAGTAGCAGAGACAAGAAAACCCATTATAGAGACATCCTGATCTGAGCATATATAATTGGTGGTCGAATGCCAGAAAATTCAGGAGCATTTAAAAGTAAGTTATTCCATTTAATATGACATTCAACACATTGGTATTACAAATAGATATGTCTCATTGGATAAAGGTGTTGGCCAAATAGATAAATATGTAAAAATCGGAGACATTCTTTCTGAGTTGTAGTGGTCTTAGGTGGCTCTGTAATATGGCAAACTATCTCTTTTTCTAAAACCTTAAAAACATGCATATATTTAGCATGTTTTTATATTTAGCGTCCTAGTTTAGTTGGATAATGGCAGTTTTTTTCCAAAAATTCAACTGTGAATGGTGCTGTGAATTAAATTATAATATAATTGTCCACCTACACTGAGCATGCATGCACCATAGATCATCTTAAACTAGGCATACCCTGTACAGTTTTGGCAAAAAGTTAAGCCTGATTTGCAGTCACCGAATGATTTTTTAGTTGACATGAATTTCAGCATCATCAGCTAACATTTCACATACACTAGGAAACTGGCTGTGATTCTCAGTTGTCTCTTACAACTGGAATATTTTCATGGTTTTAAATAATGTCTGTCATATCAGAAATTTCAGGGAGCTGTGTTGTAGTGTGAGCAGTCTCACAAGCCAATTTTCCAATGTGGCCATACAAATTGCCCAATATTAATTGTGCAGTGACCACAGGCAGTGTGAATTATAAATATATATTCTGAGCATGCACATTATGGTATGTCAATCGGTCCAAACGTGCCTGTGCAGTTTGAGCACATACTGTTTACTACTGGTGACTCTATTGTGCAGTGTGAATAGTCGCTTGACCACGATTTCTAAAAACTGTACAAAATGCAATTTACATGTATACAGGTAAGCAATACAATAAGTGCTATGGAAAGCAATTATGTGCTTGCTGTGTTGGAATATGTTTTTTTTTTCATTAAGGGTCTTAAGCATGGGAAAGGCACTACATAAATAAAATATACTCATCATTATTATTATTATTCCGTGAAGGGTGACATTGTAATGAGAAGGATCTAATCAGGGAAGAACCATGTAATAAATCTTAGTTTTTTTCTGATCACACTAAAAGTCTTGGCTATGGAGAACATTTTTCAAAAATATTTGTTTTGTATGTCGAAAACACCAGGGTAGTGTGGACAAAAGATAAAAATGGAGACAAATATCTACGTCTTTAAGCAAAAATGTACTAGTGTGGACATTGCCTCAGTTTGACTGACTGGATGGCCAACACTAGGAAGAGTCCAAACTCCATTTGTCTCACAATTATTGAGGCCACTGTGCTCCTGGGAACACGCAAAGCTGTAGAAATGGTTTTATATCTACAGGTATGCTTCACCACAATTTGATCACAAAGGTCCACAGAGAGTTCTTTGAACTTGGCTCATTTTTTGTGAATTCTGGGACCTTATATAAAGAGGTGCAAGCCTTTCCAAACGATGTCCAGTTAATTCAATTTGCTACCGGTTGACTCCAATCAAGTTCTAGAAGCATCTCAAAGATAATTAAAGCAAGCAGGTTGCAACTGACCACAATCTGGAATGCCACAGCAAAGGGTGTGAATAGTTTTAAAACTGGAAGATTTCAGTTTTTGATTTTTAATAAATGTGCCATCATTTCTGAAAAGATATTTTCACTTTGTCATTATGGAATATTGGGTGCAGATTTGATGGACAGATATGGAAAATGTATCCATTAAAAATTAAGTTTATAACACAATAAAGTGGACATAAAGTGAAGGGCTTTGAATAATTTTTAAAACCACTGTTTTTGGTTTAGTGCTTTCCATAATATATAGATAGATGGAAATTTATTAGTACCCAGGGGGAAATTTGACTTTTTACAGAAGCTCTTTAAATAAATAAATAGATAAATAGATAGATACTTAAGTATATATACACACAAACTATGGGCTGAACACACACCAGACTGAATGAAAAGAAAGAAAATGTAAAAAGAAAGAAATTCTTCTTCTTCTTTCGGCTGCTCCCGTTAATAATAATAATCCATCCATCCATTACCCAACCCGCTATATCTTAACTACAGGGTCACGGGGGTCTGTTGGAGCCAATCCCAGCCAACACATGGCGCTAGGCAGGAAACAAACCCCGGGCAGGGCACCAGCAAACTGCAGGGCACACACACCCGCACACTGAGCACTAATAATAATAATACATTTTATTTATTTGTAGGTGCCTTTCTAAACACTCAAGGACACTGAACAATAGATAAAACACATATTATAAACAAAACTAAAATACCAAAATTAAAATCAGACAGAGCAATTGTAATCAAAGAGAAAAAGCACTCTTAAACAAATGAGTTTTAAGTTTAGATTTGAAAAGTGAAAATGATTCAATATTTCTAAGCTCAGATGGTAGTGAGTTCCAGAGCTGGGGAGCAGAGCAACTGAATGCTCTGCTCCCCATAGTGGTAAGACGGACGAAGGGGACAGTCAAGTGAATGGAGGAAGAGGATCTAAGGGTACGGGAGGGAATTACAACATGGAGGAGGTCAGACAGATATGGAGGGGCAAGGTTGTGGATAGCCTTAAAAGTTAACAGAAGAATTTTGAGTTGAATGCAGAACTTAACTGGAAGCCAATGAAGCTACTGCAAAACGGGCAATGCGGGCAGCCGAATTCTGGACCAGTTGAAGCTTATAAAGAGATTTGCAAGAAAGACCAAAGAAAAGGGAATTGCAATAATCCAGACAAGAAGTGACAAGACTATGAACAAGAACAGCAGTGGTGTGGGGAGTGAGGGAGGGGCGAATACGATTAATGTTACGCAAGTGGAAATATGCAGACCGGGAGATGTTATTGATGTGGGACTGAAAGGATAAAGTACTATCAAGGATGACACCCAGATTCTTAACCTGTGGGGAAGGGGAGACAGGGGAATTATCAATTAGGGGTTGAAACAGTGGATCATCTTCTTCCATATCATCTTGTCTTCTGCATCTTGTTTAGTTACACCCATCACCTGCATGTCCTCTCTCACCACATCCATAAACCTTCTCTTAGGCCTTCCTCTTTCCCTCTTGCCTGGCAGCTCCATCCTTAACATTCTTTTCCCAATATACCTAGCGTCTCTCCACTGCACATGTCCAAACCAACACAATCTCGCCTTTCTGACTTTGTCTCCAAACCGTCCAATGTCCCTCTAATGTCCTCATTTCTAATCCTGTCCATCCTCATCACACCCAATGTAAATCATAGCATCTTTAACTCTGCCACCTCCAGCTCCTGGTTTTACTGCTGTTAACTATGCTGTCTAAACATAAAAGCATGAGAAATGAACAATCAGTAGAATGTGATTTCTAACCCACTATCGGAGAATAATAATAACAATAAATTACATTTATTTTGCACTTTTCTCACTGCTTAAAGTTCTTACACAGAGGGAGCCATTTCAACCACCACCAATGTGTACCACCCACCTGGACGATGCGTCAGCGGCAGCCATTTTTGGCCAGTACGCTCTCCACACATTAGCTGTCAAGTGGTGCGGGGATGAGAGAGAGCCAGTTAGAGACAGGGGATGATTAGGATAAACCCAACTCATTTCCAAAGATCCCCAGGGATCATTAATGGCCACAGAGAATCAGGAACTCTTAAGTCAGGTGCCAAATCTGCAGCACAGTTTCTCCATTACTGCACTCGGGCATTGAAATCCATTCCACACGCAGACCAGTGGGTAGTCCCACGTGTTGGTCTCAACAACACCTCTTTCTGCAGCAACCCAAGTTTTTTCTAGATGCTTTCCCTTCCAAGTACTGGCTGGGCTGAACATGCTTAGCTTCAAGTGGGTGTTCTGATGCGCATGTGGTATGGCTGCTGGTCAGATTATTACAGCGCATGTAGTGCTTGTAGCACCCTGGTTAAAGGAAAAAAAAAATAACATACATAAAAACCTTACAATCTAAAGCATGACAAAACCAGATATTTGCAAACATATCGCGAAATAAAGACTAAAGCTTACAAAGGAATAACGCGGGATCAGAGTGGAATAAAATGCTTTTGGAATTCTTTCACTTGCTGGTAAACTTTCCAACAACAATAGTTGAAGATTACGGAGACTGATAAGGTGAAAGTCTGAAGTTCCCAGACAGTTGCCATGGAGATTAGGAAAAGGTGGAGCTCAGGGTTACAAATGTCTTTAAAGTGGGGAAAAAAAAAGCTGTTGACACCTATGCACTGAAAATTGGTTTGTTCTCACACCGGGCTGATTGCGTGGCTTGCTGGTCTTTTAATAAAAAGGAAAGTCACCGCGTCACCATGACGAATTCATCCGTCTGTTTTCTAAACTGCTTATCTACTTCAGGTTAACAAGCACCTGGCACGATCAAGCCAAATAATAATAATAATACTAAACTGGTCGACTGCCATACCATCGCAGCGCACACTATCCATCTCCATTTCTCTGATTAATCTACCATTTGGAAAGCATTACGACGCGTGTATATATATATATATATATATATATATATATATATATATATATATATATATTTTTTTTTTTTTTTTGATTCGTCATAGTCTGGGAATCGTGGTTCAGATCTCTCCACTGCAGTGTGGAATATGCTTGTTCCCTTTGTTTCTAATGGGATATTTTTCCGCCTTCTCGGTTTTCCATCTTAACATAACTGGCAACTGTAGACTGGCTAAGTATGAGTGAGTGAAGATTGGTGGGTGCACAGTTTTGCCGCAACCCTGAACTTCAATACTAGGGTCTAGAGATGGATTCTCACACCTCATAACATTTTTTTTGGCGTTAACGACCCCCACCACCTCCGCCCCCGAAGCCGATAATACACTCCAGCCAAAGAGAAAATAAAGAGTTTTAAATCAGTAAAACAGGCAAAAAGCCAACGCGCAGAAGATAAATTGGTGAAATAAAAGTGCAATGGAGACAATCGGTGTAAGAAACATAAGATAAATTTTAAATAAAGACAATCGTGGGTAAAATGAGTTGTTAGAGGTGGCCCGAGTCTGAACCGGATGAGATGGTGATTATATTTAAATTTGCTCTAATTGATTTGCAGGAGTGCTTCTTTGGCAAAGACCAAATTGATCATTACATTTACTGGTGAAATAAAGTCCTGCGCTGCGAAGGAGACTGAATAACGAGCAGATTCCTTTTTATTATGCGTTATTGACCAGGCGGGTTATTCATTTTTAGATGCAGTACACTTCGCAGATCAAATTTTTCATGCTTTGAAATTTCTTCCATCGATGCAAGAGTAACCCTTAGGAAAATAGCCTTGGTGACACTAATGGAGTGAGTATTCCCCTGAAAAGCTTTTAAAGCAATCTTATAGGTCATTTACATAATTTAAGCAAATTTATCAATTTTATAGGCCATCATTTCATCGGTGCCCACAGCGGCATTTCGGGTTCGGGTTCATTCCCGTCGTATCTCCCACGGTTCTCTCCATACGCCCGTGATGTAACGCGTTCTCCGAGCTCTGTCCGCACGACTCCAAATTTGTCCGAGTCGCCTAATTAAGTCCGGAGAAAGCAACCCCAAGAAGAAAACGATTTCCGGACAATTCAAAGATTTAAGATTAGAACGGATTTACTGACGCGGATTATCTGCAGTAAGCAACTTCTAAATAAACGTAGCCATCTACAGTATTTATTCGCACGCGTTCATATTCCAGTTTTCAGGTGCTGATCCTTCTGTTGCGGGGTTCAAAGTCGTTCAATCTTGTAAAGCCCATGCCAAACACATCTTTTAAAGTATTGTCTTTAAATAAAATGGGCTACAAATGTAAACACAAGTGAGAAAATGTGGATGTCACTTCATTCAGTGCACTTTGGTATGTGTGCACGAGTGCATCTTAGGTGGTATGTTGCATGATACCCTCGGGACCAATACTAGTAAAAATAATCCTGTGGTGCATCCACAACTTAGGTTATGTGGTTGGTAGCACTTTGCATAGCATTTCGCATTTTGCAGGAGCTCTTTAAGTACATAAATGCATAAATAGGTAGATAAGTGAGTAAACAAATAAATACCCACACTTTGGTCTGAACAAAGAAGAACTTTAAAAAGAAAGAATATTTCTGACTCCGCTGTCACGGTGAGGAATTATGCAGAAGTATTTCTGTTGGTATAAAGGAACCCCAGTAGCGTTTCATGACACACATCTGCTGAATAATTTGTTGCCTGAAAGTACTCAGGGTTAGTCTGTCAGACAGAGGATGTGCAGCATTGTTCATAATGGCACTCAGTTTTGTTTTAAGTCTCTCCTTTGCTACTACTTCGAGGGGGTCCAGAGTGTGTCCCATAACTTTGCCCTTTTAATCAGCTCGTTGATTCAGTCATCCTCTCTTGAAGTGACCAGCCCAGCACAACACAGCATAGAAAATCACAGAGTTAATGAAGATGTGAAGGATGTCACTTTCCACATTAAAGTAACAGAACATTGTATTTTTATTGTAATACCTGTATACAGTAAAATGATAGCAAGTAATTTTCTGTTAATTTACATTCAAATTTTTTACTAATGGTGAGTAATGTCGGCGGCACGGTGGCGCAGTGGGTAGCGCTGCTGCCTCGCAGTTGGGGGACCTGGGTCCCGGGTCCTCCCTGCGTGGAGTTTGCATGTTCTTGCATGTCTGAGTGGGTTTTCTCCGGGCGCTCCGGTTTCCTCCCACAGTCCAAAGACATGCAGGTTAGGTGGATTGGCGATTCCAAATTGGCCCTAGTGTGTGCTTGGTGTGTGTCCTGCGGTGGGTTGGCACCCTGCCCGGGATTGGTTCCCTGCCTTGTGCCCTGTGTTGGCTGGGATTGGCTCCAGCAGACCCCCGTGACCCTGTGTTCGGATTCAGCGGGTTGGAAAATGGATGGATGGAGTAATGTCATTAGGCATCTGCTTCACTGGATCACGTTATAGGAATGTCACACTGTTCAATCTTTTGTTATATTTCGGCTTGTTTGCACAACAGTCCCCAATTCTCTGAGTGCCCTGCTCGGAGTAACACTTGATGGGGTATTTATTTTGTTAACATGCACTACTCTGCTAACACGACTTATCTCCTTATGTTTTTCAACTGGAGGAATCCAAAGCTACCTACTAAAGTGCAATAGAAAAGGATGTCTTATTTTACTTAAAATAAGAAAAAAAAATAGTGAATTCACTTTACAAGAAACTATTGAAATTCTTTACAATCTGACGAGCAGAATGTTGCCCTCAGTTAAGTGAGCATGTCAAACCGCTATTGCCCTTCTACATGTTGCACTATCTTTCTTTGACTGATTATTTCATTTTAAATATTTTGTCCTTCACTTGTCTTTAAATGGATAAAAGAGGTGGTATAGAGTATGATTGGACTTGAACATGATACTATATGTATTTCTGATTTGTAATTTACTCCTTGCAATGCAGCCGTTTCAAGAAATAATGTACTAAAAATGCCTACACTGGTGATTGGAGTGTATCTGATGGAAACAAAAAACCGTACAGTTGTAAAGGATGCCCTGGACACCATTTGTTTGCAGGGAGGACTGAAACCACGGATGATTACAAACTGTCCACCAGATGGCACCACATGGCCCCAAGCCAGGAAAGCTGGATCCACGTTGTCTTTGTTATAAGTTAGGTCTCGGATCTCTGACACTTGGCTCATTTATCATCCTCCAGTCTGTAAGGGGACAGAATAAGGTCCCTGAACGGGAGATGTGGACCCATTCAAGGCTTTCAGCATGGAATCTATTTAAGAGATGTGGGCACTTTTCAAAAGGTAAAGCTTGTTCTCAGTTGGGGGGAAAATACAGTTATTTTAGCTGGGCATTTTAATATTTTGCTTCTTTATTCAAGTGTGTGATTTGTAATGTTCCTATATTTTATTTTTGTTGTTTGTTTATTAATTCAGCCTTTTAAGAAATCTTTCCTTTATATATGACCCCCACCCCCCAATCATAAATTCAGAATAAAGGCAATGGGTCCATTAGAGAATGGAAATGTGTTGCTGAAATGTTTAAATTTATCATGTCAGTTAAGAAATTAAATCAGCCAGCAGGGGTGTCCATCTCCAGTCCTGGAGTACCACAGTTGCTGCAGGTTTTCATTCTAACCCTTCTCCTGATCAGAGACCAGTTTTCATTGATAATTACTTTTTTTCCCTTCATTTTAATAGCCCTGTTTTTAAGGATTCAGTCATCTGAGTTGATTCTTTTCTTCATTAAATGGCTGCCAAACAGAAATGAGATGTGAAATGAGCCAACAGATGACCAGCTAAATCAGAGCTTCAAACTCCAGCTAATTTCGTTTCAACCAGTTTCTTAATGAGAAGCCAATTCTTGCTGTCAAGTAAACCTGAGATATAATACCATGGCTTGTTGCTGCTCTCATGCTGCCACAGTAGATATTTCCAAAACTGTTGATTTTCTGTTTTTTCTAAGAATGTTTTGGTGACCTGAGCTGATCAACCTTACTGAGACTTTCACCTTTCTTTATATTAAGATACCGTGGCAGCTCATTTTGTGTCTCATTATTGTTTGGTTGTTAATTAAAGAAAAAGAAACAACTAATAATAATAATAATAATTCATTACATTTAAATAGCGCTTTTCTCAGTACTACTAAGGTAGGGGTCTCCAACTCCAGTCCTGGGGCTACATGTATAAACGGTGCATACACACAGAAATGTTGCGTAAGAACGTTTCCACGTTCAAATCGCAATGTATAAAACCTAAACTTGGTGTAAAGCCACGCACATTTCCATGGTATCTCATACCCTGTCGTACGCATGTTCTCTGCTCGGTTTTGCAGACTGGTGGCACCCTGCATCAAAGCAGTGCTACTGTTCCTGTGTGGTTTCACTTTCTTTTTTAGATCCACATCCCTGACGCGGCTTTATAAATACATTGAAATTAACCGCATATCGTTTATAAGTTTAATGCATCTGATTGTAAATAATCTGTAACAATATAATGGTCCACAGAATGGTCAAACTATTCTAAATATCATAACTGCTTTAGCGTTGTTACTCTCACTGCACCTTCTTCCTCTTCTGTCAGCTGCTCCCGTTAGGGATTGCCACAGTGGATCATCTTTTTCCATATTACTCTCACTGCACCACTCGGAGTATTTATATCACTGTATCTGAGTGTGAATCACAGATCAACAGCGATTGGAAAGAGAATTATCGGTATACAGCATCAAGCACTCGCTGCCTCAGCCATTTGCTATTTGAACTGCTCTCATCCAACCAACACTTCACAGCCTTTCCTGTTCAGACCTCGTGGTTCACAAACAGTTTCATCCCAAGAACTATACACGCACTCAATCAGTCCATCAAGTGCTCCTTGTAGAACTGTTTGTACTTGCAAGTTACCGTGAGGTAATTGTACTTATGATGCAGTTATAATATTGCACAACCTGAGCCACTTTATAAAGCGCATATTTACATATGATGACGATATCATTTTTAAGATGAAATGCAGCAAAATATGTTTATTATATATACAGATAAAACATTAACTTTAACTACACGGTGCCGCAGCGCTAGCGAGCTTGAGATTCGTTCACTGATTGTTCCTGCCTCGCGCTGTATTCATGCTGTGGCTGGCACGATACTGGAAGGATAGATGGATAGAATAATTAAACATTACGAAGATATTTCGATGTTCCTTAAAAGTTTTGAAGAATCTGCATTCTAAGCTTACAGATGGCTTAACGTCTATTACAGAGCTGATTGTGTGGCGATTGGGTATTTGGAGAAAGAAAAGTAAGGACAGGAATTGGGGGTTAGTACGTTTGAAAAAGACAGTACTTCTGTAATAAAGCATTTCATCGAAGGTCATGCATGGCGCAGCAAGCATCTTGCTGTAAGACATGAACAATCACTGCGCCACCGTGTTCCCATGTTTAATAACATGCTTTAACTCATATCATCATGAAAATGATATCACGTATGCTTCTCAGTTTTTTAATTATTCAGAGAGCTGTAATATTACGAATGTAATGGATTCTGTGATCTGTCGGAGGAAGAGCACGTAGTAATTCAGGCACATAGAGCACATATAAGATCAAATACACAACAAAGCATTTAACGTGCTACTTTAGTTACGATGGGATTTGAGAAACTAGTAAATTAAATGATTTTAAAATTAAGTTTATGATGTTCTACTTTAATGACAAAATAAACTACGTGATTAAAGTGGAAATTTCGAGATTAAAGTTGACATTTCGTGCTTTTTTCACACTGTGTGCCTTTTTTTTTTCACTGTACCCTAATAAGCTTTCATATGACACTCAGACGGTGGGCTACGAGTCGCCTTTTCACGCCGACTTTGATATGTGACAACTTCTTTTTTATTTCTGGCACTGTGCGACTTTGTGAACTTGAGCTTTCGAGTTTCTCCGACACGCTATGTCACTTGATCAACTTCCTTTTGTTGCTTATATAACTGTTTAAACCAACAAATAGTACGTTTTTCTTTGCCTCCATTTGGTATTCGCTGAAATTCTTCTATTTTTCCTCGTATTTTTGCCATTGCCTTTTCATAGAACGCTGAGCTTAAGGGCTATTTATATTGCTTTGCATATTCAAAGAGGCATCATTCTGGGAGGAGTTGGGGCAGGACAGCAGGCGCGTGCACGAGCGTTACTTTTCACGCTGGTCGGGATTTATGTAGCGGAAGAATGTGGAAGTTTGCGTATGCACAGATTCCTGCATCTGGATTTTTCTGTGCGTAAGCACATTTTGGCTTTTGTGCTTACGTCATGTTATACTGCACGGCGTTATGCATGAGGCCCCTGGAGAGCTACTGTGGCAGCAAGTCTTCATTCTAACTCTTTTCTTAATTAGTGACCAGTTTTTGCTACTAATTAACTATTTCTCTTTATTTTAATTGACTTTTCTTGAGACTCTGACCGTTGAATTGATTATTTTTTCCGTAAACAGCACCTAAACATAAATTTGATGTGAAGTGAGCCAACAGATGATCAACTAAGTTGGAGCCTCAAACTTCAACATTCATTCAGTTTCTTAATTTGAAGCCAATTCTCATTGCTGATTAATCCCGTTATTTAATTCCATGGCACTCATTCTGCCATGGCAGACATTTCCAAAACTGTTGATTTTTTTTTTTTAAGAGCGCTGTCAAAATGTTTTGTGGACCTGAACAGATCAACATTACTGAGGCCTTCACCTTTCTTTACTTTCAGTTATTGTATGATGGATGCAGGTGTTCCTGTTTATGTGTTGGTTCATTTTGTGTCTTAATATTGTTTGGTTGCTATTTAAGGAAAACATAAATAATTAAGAGGCCTGGGTCTTAAGTTGTACATCAATTAAAATTAAGGCAAAGAGTTAATTAGTAGCAAAAGCTGATCACTAATTAAGAAAAGGGTTAGAATGAAAACCTGCAGTCACAGTAGCTCTCCAGGGCTGGAGTTTAGTTCAGGGGTCTGAGTTTATTATAAAATGTCCTTTTTGTTGTTTCTGCAGACATGTGAATAACCCCTTCTGTTTGGTGTTCTACGGTATTCGGTCGTTGTACCCTGTGCCACTGCCTCCTGGCAAAATTACATTGCAGCTGACTACAATGACAGGAAGAAATCTATACAAGACTATCCCCAAATTGTCATAATCAATAATAGTTTGCACATTTCAGCAAATAAATTAGAATGAACAGAGGTAGTTGGGTGGTCTTTTGGTTATGGGACCCTTAAAGTTTTATTTTCCCTAGCATTCTCACTAGCTAAAGCTTTTGTTTTTCTCCTGGTTGGCCATCTGATCATGGCAATTTTTTGTTAAGTTGGACATTTACTTTCTCATTCTTAAGGTCTTAAAAATCTTCTATAATTAATTGTTTTTTAGTTTTCACTTTCTTTTCTGGGCAGCATGATGGCGCAATAGTAGCTCTGCTGCCTCACAGTAAGGAGACCAGAGTTCATGTGTTTGCATGTTCTCCCCATGTCTGCGTGGGTTTCCTCCGGGTGCTTCGGTTTCCTCCCACAGTCCAAAGACATGCAGGTTAGGTGCATTGGCAATCCTAAATTGTCCCTAGTGTGAGCTTGGTGTGTAGGTGTGTGTGTGCCCTGCCCAGGATTTGTTCCTGCCTTGCGCACTGTGCTGGCTGCGATTGGCTCAAGCAGACCCCGAGACCCTGTGTTGGGATATAGCAGGTTGGAAAATGACTGACTGACTGACTTTATTTTCTATAACCTGTATTGATTTAGTTATTATTATTTTAAAGCACTTTAAGTAACTTTCATCCTGTATGTGAATATGTGCTGTATAGTGTAAATGCATATTACTGTTGTTCAAAGATGAACTGAGTGTTATATCCGCCTTCAGAGTCAGGCAAAGATATTTCATTTTAAATAAGGATCACAAAATGAAATGTGAGTGAGAAATCAAGTGGAATTCATAAACAAAATATCAGCCCAATCTTTTGTCAAAGCCTAATTAAGAAACCAAAATGTGTAGTCAAACAAGAAAAGCAAGAAGTCCGGAAATCAGGTCAACAAATCAAAACCAAAGCATAACACAGGTAACGTCTTGTTATACACATCTTTGAAAACCCAGTTCTGACCTTTTATAGAATTACACTACTGATGTCACAAATCATGACCTTTGACATGAACACTATAGTGAAGTTGTAATAATTGCACCACAAAATGGCTTCCACAAAAAGATGTGAAAATAAATTCATTTAATATTTAATTATTTAATCACTTTAAATAATTTAATGGTGTTTAGATTTTATTTTTTGAATGCAAAATCAGAATCAGAATACATCAAATCCTAAAAGGCAAAATAGAATGTCCAAAGTACAAAATAAGCACTGGCAAATGTTTAAAATGCAAACCATTTCAAACATTAAGGATGAATGTGTTTTTACAGATTGTATTTGCTGAAGCATTAATGGAGTTAGTAATATAGTAATATTGATTAGTTATATGTATACCTTAACTGAGAAATTGTAAGAACATTAATCATAAAATTTGGGAGGGAAGCAATATTAAGAAATTGTTTTACTTTGTGCTGTTTGAATGTTTCTCCATTTTTGTTTCCTTAAAGTTTAGTGAAGTTGCATGTTTGGCCTATAATTTTGGTTTGGTAAGTAGTCCCACTCCCAAGCTATGTTTACTTGTCTTTTTCATTCAGGGTGCTTTATGATGTGATCTGCCACCACCCACCATCTCAACTTTATTTCTTACCTTTTGCTACAACATTGCTTTACTAAATCTTTATTGACCAGGAAATCTCTGGAATGGGCAGCTGTAATAGTCAGGTAGTCATGTTTGTTGTTTTCCTCCTGATTAATGTTATACAAAAATTACAAGAAACTGCAAGGTATGCCAGTGCACCAATGTATTCCAAATTGCTAAATTTAAAATAAGGTTATAAAGGTCCACTGCATTATACTCCAAAACTCTGGCAGCGGATTCATACTGGAACAAGAAGGACCTAGAAAGAAATATTTAACAAAGAGTATGAAGTCCCACACAAGTTAGTCAGTGGAGACTGAAAATACAACATTGGTGAAAGAAAATGTCCTGTAAGAGCCTGTATGGGAAGGTAAGGGCTGCTAATAGGTGGCAGATCTAGCCAGGCAAGGTGTGCTAGAAATTAGAAGGCAGGAGCATTAACACAAAAGCTGTGGCCTGCACTCACACCAGGATGCTAGAGGTCAAATGAACAAGAAGGTAGCAAGGATTCCCAACCCTCTCTTTAGACTAAGAGATTATAAGACTTCAAGTATGCTAGGTGGCATCGATAGTTGCCTCCTTGTGAAGTGCAGTCCCAAGTTACCACCTTGGAGGAAAGAATGGTCCTGTGCAGTTTTGGTAGGAGGCAAGATCAATTCTAGACTATACACAGTATATCCATGATTCTCAGTGTAAACATGGAGTAGGCAGCTTTGGAACTGCTAAGGAGACCTGTGTTTTTAAGGACTACTGAAAGTGTTGGGGGTACAGGGACACCACAAGACACATGAGAGCATTTTGTCTTGGTGACACCATAGCCATGAAGAATCAGTTCTGACCTTAGAAGTGATTCTTAGACTTGGCCCGTAATGAGGAGGCTTAAAGATGTCTAGACTCAGAGATGAACTGAAATGAACTGAATGTTCACAAGTGGAATGAAAATAGGCCAGGGTTGTAAAAGAGAGAATGAGGGAGAGAGTGAAAAAGAAACAAAGGGAACGCTTGATGGTACTTTGGAGGTAGGCCACTGGCTAGGCCATTTCATCACAGAGGCTAGAGTTCAAGATTTAGGACCATGGGCAGAGTATGACATTTAAAATTAGAGGTCCCAGACGAACCACATAAACAAAAAATTACGTTTATTAGAGCTGCAGCTGTACTGCTACATATTTACATGACATTACATGTCAAGTATGGTAAATTGTTTGTAATATAAATGTACAATATGAAGCCTCAATTATGTCGATACATTTTAAAGCTTCAAAACTAAGTAAACGTGCAAAAATACTGTTAAGGATATTTAAATGAGAGGAAAAAGGTTCTTTTGTAAGTTTGTTTGTCTACTTATTGCAATTGTGATAAAACAAGAACTTTCTTATTTTAATAAGTTAGAACTCCTGTCAAAAAATAGCGACAACATTCAAAAATGTGAATAGCTATGGAAGAAGAAGAAAATGTACACATGACATAACATTTGGATACATTTGGGGATTTAATAGAAAACACTCCAACTTTCAAATTAGCTAATTATTTGCTTCTTCAAAGAGACAGATATCACTATTTGTTTTTTAAATATTTTCTAACAGGGTGAGTGTGACGTATGATAGAGATCTGCTCAGGCTGCCACACTGCTGTTTGTACAGGAGACATACAGGCAGAATCTCAGCTGCCATTTCAATCTCTCATGCTGACTACTGACAGTCTTTTTTACTGACAGGAGCTGTGATTGGACACGTAAATCAGGGAAATACTGAATATAAAATATAAAAGTCAAAGTGACCTCTCTCAAGCTGAATCTGAAACAGTAAACTAATCTATTAATTGACATTGTACAGAATATTCATCTGTCTGTTTTAAGGGATAGGAAACCAGCAAAAGAGAGTTGATTTGGGCAAGATAGATTATAGTATTCATTGATGCTTATCCAGGGCAGTGAGCAGCTGTCTACAGGGGGCACAGGGAGGAACAAATTACTGGACAGGGTACCATTCTTTCACAGTTTGAAAGCACACACACATGATAGGATGATTTAGCATTACCACTTCACTTAACCTGCATATCTTTGAAATATGGTAGGGAACTTGACCAGATCCTCATGGATCCATATCCAAACTTCCCACAAGGAACATCTGGGATGTGATCTTATCCTGTGAGTCAGCAATGCTAACAACACCATGGTGTGGAATATTTGTTGATTATTAACATATTGACATTAACCGTGGCATAACAAAAATTGAAGAAAAGATATTCTTTACTTGAAACTTATTTTAGCAACACATTGGGCTTCCTTTAGAGGGTTCAGGTACCTCAGACACCCTTTAAATCCCACCATGCTTGGAATAGCTAGTTTTCTTGATCTCTCTTTGTGTTCTCTCTTCTCTCTTTGTGTTGATCCTATTTTGTGTATGTTTTATTAATTTAGAAAATTATTCTTTTTCACTTTTGGGTTCCTTGTCATCATTTTGGATGTGAATAAACAACATTCAGAAACTCCAATGATAAAAAGACATTAGCCATCCTCTCGTTTAGAGTCATGCATTGATTAACCTGTTAAAATGTATCATTAATTAAAGTGAAAAAAATTAAAGGAAAACTCAATATCATCTTTAGTCAAAAACTGGCCACAATTCAAAAAGGTAGTGTCTGTGAAACCTTATTAGATTATGCTTAACAAATAAGCTAACAATGAAGGTGATCAACATGTGTGCCCTTGTTGTGGTTTTGGTATTCATTTCAAGAGTAGCTGGCCAGGCCTGTAAAAAAAGGGCCATGCTTGATTTTTTAAAAGTTTAAATTAGATGTGTCAAGGAGCAAGGAACATGTCATGGAAAAGTAATGTGTTGTTTTGCTTGCATGTGCTCTTTTATTGTTACTATTTCTCAGAAAGCTAACTATGCATTTTTGTTTCATGCTTCACATGAAGTGCCATCATCATCATCATCATTATCATCATCTTTTAATGTTATGCTTCAGTGGATTTGCTATTTCCTACTAATAGTATTAGTTATTAAGTAGTAATGGCCATTTTTAGGTATTGCTGAGATTTAAACAACAAAATGAGTTATAACAAACATTATTTAACAAGTTTATTTAATTTCTAGGTTCTGACTTTTGTTACCTGACATTGCATTTAATCTTTTATTTCATTTATTTTTTGGAGAGACAAACTGCAAATGGCTCATGAAGAGTGATCTGAATGAGAAAGATTATTTCTATGTTTGTGCAACCTAAAATAATATCTTTAGAGATAGAATTATTTAATCATTGTGGATCGTCTCTCTGAAGTGACATGATGAGTTTGCTTAATGGCTGTGGTGTAGAGCTTCAGAAATAGAGGAATTGCTCACTAGTGTTTGCAGCATTTCACATTAAGCTTTACTATTTAATTAAAATCTTTTTGGGAGCTTAAGTGTAGCAGATAATTTTATGAATATTAAACAAGTAACAGAGACACCCTGTTTATTTAAAAATGCTTGTCACAAAATAATAAGAATGACATTGTGAGGTTATCTCTAGTTTATCGAGTGATGTGTGTTGCAGTCTTCTAAATGTACTTACACTGTTGTTTTTTCCTTTGCTTCTTATTGACCGTTTGACCATTAAGAGCCATTACCGGTAAATAAAAATATTAACCTTGTAACTAGTGACTCATCTCAGCTCTGGTATCAGTAATCCATGCATCTTAAAGATGCACATTTTTGTTTTGGCTATTTTTTCCCCAATATGTTTAAATGCTTGTTTGACCATTTGTTTTTGCATTGGTACACACTGCATTATAAGTTAATAATGTCACTGGGTTCACTGTGGGCGGCTTGTTACTATGTGGTGACCATCATTGTTGTGTGTGTGTGTGTGTGTGTGTGTGTGTATACAATGCCTGCCACGTGGGACAACAGGAACAATAGCATTCTATCAAATCTTTGACCTAATAAAGGAGACTGTGCTGGTTATAGCACTGCTACAAGAAAAAGAAAGAAAGAAAGAAAGAAAGAAAGAAAGAAAGAAAGAAAGAAAGAAAGAAAGAAAGAAAGAGAAAGAAAGAAAGAAAGTTTTGGAGAAAATGTTAGAAGTAAAAAAGGGAGAGAGAAATATTTTTGTCTGTAGTAGTAGCTTAGAGAAAATAAGAGCAAATTTATCCAATTAGGGAGACTAATCGGGGCAAGGAGCCACAAATTAGCCATGGAACTGTGGTTTCTGTTTTGAACTGGAGCCTGTTCTGGCTGCCTTCCTGACATTGCTATCCTTCACCATTTTTTAAAAGAAGCCGCCTAAATTCTGTCACCCAGTCATTAAATAGCAAACTAAAGGCTGAAAATAAAAATTAATTGTTCTGTTCTACTAAGTTATATCAGCATTATGGTGTAGTGGCAGTGCTGTTACATCGCAATAACAATCCCAGGGTTTGCATCCTGGCTGCTCCCTGCATGGAGCTTGCATGATCTCTCCAAGTCTGTGTGGATTTCTTCCCACAGCCCACAGACGTGCAGGTTAGGTAAATTAGTATAGCTAAATTGGTCTTTTTGTGTGGTTGTGTGTGTGTTCACCATGTGATAGGCCGGTATCCTGTCCAGGTGGTGTTCCTGCTTTGTGTCTGTTATGAAATGTTATTTTGTGTTTTGCAAAAAAAAAAAAAGAAAAAAAGCAAGGCTTCCAAAACCGCTACACTCTTCAAAATAATGGTTCTTTAATAGCATTTTATGGTTCTTGACTGGGTTGTGTGGTTCCTTATAGAAGTATGGCTTGACCAAGCACAATTTAATTCTAGGAAGGGTTCTTTACATATGAAGTTGATTCTTTGTGCTTTGAAAAACTTTCTAATACATAGAAAGAAAACTGAAGTCTTCAATGTTTGGCAGACTACCTAGAAGGACACTAACAGATTAAGAAAACCCGCTTGTGTTATTGTATACAGCAAGAGTCTTTATAGAATCATGACCCATTGGGATTTCACATTCATTCATGCTACCATTTATTCATTGTTATTTACTATTTGGAACTTATTCTAGATCCAAATAAATAAAAGTTCTTTCTGGAACTTTCACTTAGATTGGTCATTTGGGAAGTAAAAATGATTCCCCTATGGTATCGATCTGAAGATCCACTTCAAAATTAATAAAAACAACAATACAAAATTTCAGCCCAATACGTAAATGTGTCCAATAATTGCTGAAATTGGCTCCAGCTGCGACTCTCACCTGGATAAGTGGGTTAAGATGTAATGGAAAAAATGAATACACTCAAAAGTTTCAGATATAATTGAAGACTTTACTCATGGTAGCATGAAAACTGACATTGAATAAGTTAGGTGTTCATAACATACTTAAATGGGTTTGGATTTCCCAGACTGTTCTCTTCTTGTGATTGCAGTGTTTTATTTTGCTGTGCCTCTCATTAGACTCTCCATAAGTAATGAGAGAGTGAAACTGCAGTTTGGCCTTTACAATGAATATGAAGCACAAGTATAAGATATCACCTTTCAATTTTTTTATTTTTTTTATTTTTTTAATTTACCCAGTGTACATTTTACTGTTTAGGACAATATCCATTTTTGTTCTTTTCTGCTCTTCCATTTTAGATATAATAAATATTGGAAAATATTAAATAATTTAAAAAAAGTAAATAATATCAGTTGCTTGTAATTTGATTTGATGAAGAGCAAACACATAAAACATCAATCAAACATGATACATGATAAAAAAAGTAAATCATTGTTCCCAATAGCCCACAAACAACAATCTTCTTCTTCTTCTTTCAGCTGCTCCCGTTAGGTGTTGCCACAGTGGATCAACTTCTTCCATACCTTTCTGTCCTCTGCACCTTGTTCTGTTACATCCATCACCTGGATGTCTTCACTCACCACATCCATAAACCTTCTCTTAGGCCTTCGTCTTTTACTCTTACCTGGCAGCTCTATCCTTAACATTCTTCTCCCAATATACTCAGCATTTCTCCTCTGCACATGTCCAAACCAATACAATCTTGCCTCTCTGACTTTGTCTCACAACTGTCCAACTTGAGCTGACCCTCTTATGTACTCATTTCTAATCCTATCCATCCTTGTCACACCAACTGCAAATCTTAGAATCTTTAACTCTGCTACCTCCAGCTCTGTCTCCTGCTTTCTGGTCAGTGCCACTATTTCCAACCCATATAACATAGCTGGTCTCACTGCCATCCTGTAGACCTTCCCTTTCAATCTTGCTGATACCCGTCTGTCACAAATTACTCCTGACACTCTTCTCTACCAATTCCACCCTGCCTGCACTCTCTTTTTCACCTCTCTTCCACAATCCCCATTACTCTGTACTGTTGATCCCAAGTATTTAAACTCATCCACTTTCGCCAACTCTACTCCTTGCATCCTCACCATTCCACTGACCTCCCTCTCATTTACACACATGTATTCTGTCTTGTTCCAAATGACTTTCATTCCTCTCCTCTCTAGAGCATATCTCCACCTCTCCAGGGTCTCCTCAACATGCTCCCTACTATCACTACAGACCTCAATGTCATCAGCAAACATCATAATCCACGGGGACTCCTGTCTAATCTCATCTGTCAACCTGTCCATCACCATTACAAATAAGAAAGGGCTCAGAGCCGATCCCTGATGCAATCCCACCTCCACCTTGAATGCATCCGTCACTCCTACCGCAGATCTCACCACTGTCATACTTCCCTCATACATATACATACTTCTCTGCCACGCCTGACTTCCTCATACAATACCACAACTCCTCTCGAGACACCCTGTCATATGCTTTTTCCAGGTCCAGAAAGACGCAATACAACTCCTTCTGGCCTTCTCTATACTTCTCCATCAACATCATCAGAGCAAACATCGCATTTGTGGTGCTCTTTCTTGGCATGAAACCATACTGCTGCTCACTAATCATCACCTCACTTTTTAACCTAGCTTCCACTACTTTTTCCCATAACATCATGCTGTGGCTCATCAATTTTATCCCCCTGTAGTTACTACAGTCCCGCACATACCCCTTATTCTTAAATATTGGCACCAGCACACTTCTTCTCCACTCCTCAGGCATCCTCTCACTTTCCAAGATTCCATTAAACAATCTGGTTAAAAATTCCACTGCCATCTCTCCTAAACATCTTCATGCTTCCACAGGTATGTCATCTGGACCAACGGCCTTTCCATTTTTCATCCTCTTCATAGCTGTCCTTACTTCCTCACAAACAACAATAATTAACAAAAATATTTAGACATCCATTCATCCATCCATTATCCAACTCGCTAAATCCTAACTACAGGGTCATGGGGGTCTGCTGGAGCCAATCCCAGCCAACACAGAGCGCAAGGCAGGAAACAAACCCCGGGCAGGGTGCCAGCCCACCACAGATATTTAGACATATTCTTTAAAATAAAAGATGCTTAAAGTCAAAAATGTTAAGTTAATATAGCCTGTGGGTAATTCAGTGCTGGACCTATGTTTTGGAGAAACCAAAGCTTAAGGTGTTAGCTGGGATGATTTGCAACCAGCAATAATGTTGTTCCATGACAGACTACCACAATTTTTATTTTAAATGTAACCACTACATCTCAGATTTTAATTATGATTTTTGTACTGGATTATCTTAAATGTCCATAAACATTTATACTTTTCATGTTATGGAGGATGAAAATTAAAATGTAAAAAATATTTCAACTATTATCTTGTATTAAATTACACTATATTTATTATATTATTGCTTAAAAAACCTTTTCATACAGTAGACACCCAACATCTTAAAGCAATGTGGACTAAAGTCACTTCTGGAGCCCCTCCAGGATTGGGGCCCTGAAGCTTAACCTTCATTAGTTTCATAGTAGATCTTACCCTGGGATAAGTACTGTTATGAAATCTAATAGCCTGGTCTTGACTGACATAAACTATTTGCTAAACAGAAGGACTTAGAGTGGAATGAAATTATTCTGAAAAAATCTTAATGATTTTATATTTCAGTCTGCAAAAGTAGAGTGAATCCCCAGCAGAGAGGTAATGCCCAACAATTTTTGAAGTGGTTCACACCACTTTCTCTTTCTCTCTTTGTGTCTCATTCACTTCTTTTTGTAACACAGTTAGACCCTCTTCACTCCATCATGCCAGCTTTAAGGCTCTGGTACTCTAAAGCTAAGTTCTCATGTTCAGTCCTGGAGGCTTCCTGCTAGTTCAGGGTTTCTTTCCAACCTTCTTCTTCCTCTTCATCTTTGTCCACTTCTATGTGGGGTCAATGAATTTGATCAGCCTGCTACCTACCTTCGATCCATCTACCTTTGCTTTGGCATTCCTTGCTTTCTTTCTCCCTCTACTTCCTTTCAAATCATTCTTTTACCCACATATTCATTATCTCTCCTCATCACATGTCCATACCACTTGAACCTACTTTCCTGTACTTTCTTAGATATCTCTCCTACTTTTGTTGTACCTCTGAGTGTCTTATTTCTTATTCTGTCCATTTGTGTAACTCCACACATCAATCTCAGCATTGTCATTTCTGCCACATCTAACTTCTTGTGTTTTTTTTTTGTTTTTCTTTAGCATTTTTGTTTAATTTTCTGGTTATTTATGCCATTATTTACTGATATTTACAGAAAAATAGCTGCGCTTTAGCAGTGTCTCTTCCCCTGGTGTTTTCTGAACTTGTCATTAATTGTCACTATTTGGATACAACCAAGACAGTAAAAGCCACAAAAAAACTGAATTAAAAAATGACAAAGTTACACATTAAGAGTTATGGCAAAAATACAAATATTTCCTAATGTCTTATAAATAGAAATCTAATGCTAATGTACTTTTCTGAATGCAAAGTTAGAGAAGAAGCAAAAATGACAGCTAATTAAACAGTGAGATCAATTAGAGGTAAAATAAAAAAATAGCCACTGATTGTCAATGTGGTTGGGACAAAAATCTGTAGCTACAGAGGGCCCCCAAGAATGAAATTGAAAACCGCTGCCCTAAAGAATCACTCTCTATGACACTTTGTGGGTCTGATATCCCCATGTCACTTACCAGTTTAAATCTAAAGTCATTGTGATTTTATGTTTTGTTCTTGTGGCCTCTGCTCTCTCCTTCTATTTTTGGCAGCTACTTAGACTGAACAACCTCATGAGGTGAGTGAATGTAACAATTCTTATTAACTATGTTTTGTGAATATCTTACATTTCTAATATTTTTAGAATTTTCTTTCCCAGCATTTTATTTTACTAAAAAATAAATGCATTAAAGGCGGGTAGTAATTATAAACTGCAAAAAAATATTTAAAAGTGATTTTTTTTTCAAGTAAACATCTAAAAATATAATAAATATTTTACCTTTTGTAATTCAGTCACTTTTTATTACATAAAGAGCAGCCACATTAAAGAATGGCTAATATTTTACTCCAGTTTTATGTAAGAACATAAAGTTGACAACTGCAAGGAGACTTTTCAGTCCATCAGTCTCATTAGTTTAGCTAAGAGCTAAGTTGTTCCAATATTTCATCCAGATACTTCTGAGAGTTTGTCCAGACTTCTGTTTAAACTCCATGTCTCAGTAGTTTGTTTCAGATTCCCACAGTTCTTTGCATAAAGAAGTGCTTCCTGGCTTCAATCCTAAATGCACTTTCCCTTAATTTCCACTGGTGTCCTCAAGTACGTGATTCACACTTAAGTTGAAAGAATTTAACTGGATCTAATTTATCAGTGCCTTTGAGAATTTAGAAAACCCAGATTTGGTCCACACATACTTTAGTCTCCTCTACTTGAGACTAAACATTTTTAATTCTCCGAGATGGTCAGAATACACCATGTCCTTAAGTCCTGGGATACCCCTGGTTGTTCTCCTCTGCACAGCTTCAAGTGCTGCTATATCTTTCTTGTAGTGTGGTGACCAGAACTGCATACAGATGTGGTTTCACTAGTGCATTGTTTAGTTTAAGCATAATGTCTCTTGATATACAGTATATTCAAAAGTTTTTAAGCTAACATTTTATTTGCCTTTTAATTGCTTCTGCACATTGCTTTGACAATAAAACTGTTGGGTCAACGTAAACCCCTTAGTCGTTGTCAGAGGTTGCTTCCTGTAGGACAGTGTATGCCATCTTGTATTTATAATTGATATTCCCTTTACCCATGCATAGCATTTTGAACTTTTCTACAATAAACTGCAGTATTTTACCAGTTCTGAAGCTTGTCTAGCTCTTTTTGAATTATTTTAGCTGCCCCTCAATGTTTGCCATTCCTCCAGCTTTAGTGTTATCTGAGAAATTCACAGGTTCACTAACTATACTGAACTTAATGTTATTAATATACATCAGAAAAATAAAGGTCCCAGTACAGACAAGTGGGGGACTCTACTAATGAACTCCATGTGAAACATCCTCTTATTTGTACTGTTTGTCTTCTGCCGACTAACCAACTTGAGATCCAAACAGTATTATTCAGAAAAAGATAGGGGTTATGGCAGGTCTGAAAAGGCGATAAAAGAAAAGCAAGCAAAATAAATAAAACGTAACAGATGAATACCTGCAGACAAATGCTCATCTATGAAGACTTTCCAACCAATGACTTCCCTAGGTATCAATGTCCATTTTAATTGGAGTAGCTGTAAGTAACCAAAAGAACCTTTTAGAGCAGCATGTCCAAGTCACATCCTAAAAGACCACACTGGCCTCAGGTTTAATTTCCAGCCACGTTCTTAATAAGGAAGTTACTGCTGCACAGACTTATTTTTGCCTTAATTTGGATTGACTTCCTTTTGAAGATTTACAATCGTTTGTTATTTTTTTCTTTACAATAATGAGATTCAAGCAAGTCAAAAGACTATATCCAGTTTGAACCCATTTGCACATGTGCCCATCATACAATATAAAATGTCAGAAAAGAAAAAGCTGAATGTCTAAAAAATATTGACCTGATGTGGCCAGCAAAACATTTTTGGACCACAGCTCTTAATAAAAGAATATGAAGTTTTACAAAAGTCTAATGTGGAAGAATTCAATCACAAACAAGACACAATGTTAAAAAAACATGCTTCATTGACAGCAGACACTGGCTTCAATAGCGGCGTGAGTGAAAACGGTAGCTCTTCAGGAGCATTGCTGTTTGGCTGGTGCAAGGGAAGAAAGAAACGATGAAGAGTTGTCAATGTTAAAAAGCATGTAAATTAAAATCAAGGGAAAAGAAGGAGCCGTCATTAAGAGCATTAGTTGTCTAGTAATTTAAAAAGTGGATGGAATGAAAACCAACAGCAAACGCGGCCCATGATCTGAGTTTGAAACCCCTTTAACAATAATTTGGTGTCATTTATGAAACCGCCGGGCCACAGCTAATAGACGATATTTAATACCGACGAGTTTTTTTTTTTCCGAATTCGATCAAAATATTCAGTAAATCTTAATCGTAAACCTTGCTCCTTGATGGTATCATTCGACTCGTAAGAGATGAGGAAGGCTGTGAAAAAGTGAAACAAAATAATAATCATAATCATAATAAATAGACCGTCTCAGTTCACAAAGACTACAATTAATGAATCTAAAAAGGTCCAACCACCAGATCCGACTTGTTATTTTTTTTTCCCAGCGCGCCGCTTGAAATTCTCCGGAGAGAAATGTCCTTTCCGCAGTTAATAATCTACACCGAGGACCGTTTCTATTAACGTCACTGGATCCGAGTGTTCGCATTTGTCCAAACTGACAGCACCTTCTCCATTCTTTACCCTTTGCTGAGGTTTTTGCCTACGCATACATAATCAGGCAATCTTTAAAACGGTTAATTAATGTGTATGCGCTGTATCACTTTATAATAAGAGTACGGTTATTTCGATGTATTTTCAAATAAAGTAAGGCGATTTAATTTGCAAATCATATAAAATAGCCATCATTCCCTGTAGTTTTAACCTTGATATTAATAGCTTGTATTATTTAATGCGCATTGGAATTACAAGTCGCTTATTACTGCAGAGGTCTGGACACCATCGAGCCATCAAAGTGTCATTTGAAAGACAGAAACCCGTTTAAACTTAATTTCTCCTACAAGACATAAATGAATGATGCAGTCTTGTATTACTGAATAGGTAGTGTAATGAGCAGCTATCAATTTAGCTTCATTAAATGACCTAAATACAAACTCGGCATTCACACTCTTAAAAATAAAGGTGCCAAAGTGTTTTTTCCGAGCGATGCTGTAGAACAATTTTTGCTTCCCAAAACAGCCGTCCACATGAAGATTCCAGAAAGATCCTTTTTTTATTCAGATCTCTAACATGTTTTACAACAGGCTATAACAAATGAGAGAAATACCAAAAGATTTGTAATTTGTGAAAAGGATTCTTGTGCACACAATAACACGGGCTCAGTTCAAGATTTCTTGACCTGTTAGTATATCCTGCAGCTTACTATACATTAAAGATGACTGTTTTGTCCACATATTAGGCCCAAAGGACCAACTTCATATGGAAAAAAACCGCAAAATAAAATGGTTCTTTGTCGAGCAGCTGTTCTACGAGGAACCTTACAACCCAGTAAAGTGACATTAAATAAATTGTTATTTTTATGAGTGACAGTGGAGAAACTGACATCAGACAGTTGAGTATGCATGAGAGGGTTTCCCCTCAATAACTTATGTATTCTTTAATTTGTAAAGTGGTGCAGTGGGCATTCAGCTTCACAATGCCTGGTACTCGATTAGAGGTAGCTTTTGAGGTAGCTAAATTAATACCGGTTTGTGTTTTCAGAGACCGGTCTAAGTTGTGTGTACTAGTGTATACTTTGTTATTATTATTATTATTATTATTATTATTATTATTTATTTACATGAATTTTAATATCACTATATTTTTGTTTGAAAATTATTCATGAAAATTT
Source organism: Erpetoichthys calabaricus (assembly GCF_900747795.2). Lineage (NCBI taxonomy): Eukaryota > Metazoa > Chordata > Cladistia > Polypteriformes > Polypteridae > Erpetoichthys > Erpetoichthys calabaricus. Next base: position 179,450,674 of record NC_041399.2, on the reverse strand, counting down.
TGGAAATCTTTATGATTTAATCGTTACTTTATCCATTTTTAGCATTGGCTCATTCCATTATGTTTCCGTGACAGATCGTGTCTTTCAATAACGACTAAACACATTTCCTGCATAATATTATTAAATTCTTGTAAATGTCTCCTGATTTGTAAATGTTTGCTATATGTTGTTAAGATGAACTGAGTTAATTTTTTAGAGAGTTCATCTCAGGTTACATGAGGACCCACTCGTTTTCAAGCGTGCTCGGGTGCCCGCCCAGTTCACAGACACCATCAACCGTAAGGCAAGAACCAGCTTTGCAGGACACTAGGCTGCCTCAGGAGACATTCACGGTCCTTCTAATATTGCGCTTTTTTTGTGTGATCAATTAGTCTCAAAAACAATGTCAGTGGTAGAATAACCAGAATCTATGATGTAGCAGGACAAACTACTGTAGCCTTCCATAATATAAATTATTTTGTACTTTGCTGAGTTCAATATTGGACAGGTTTAAGTCAAACTTCACTTGTGATGTGTTTTATATTTGGCAACTGTAATAAGTCACAATCTGGCATAATGATAGATAGATAGATAGATAGATAGATAGATAGATAGATAGATAGATAGATAGATAGATAGATAGATAGATAGATAGATAGATAGATAGATAGATAGATATAGATGCCATGGTTATAAAAGAGTTCCAGTAGTATTTCTTGACAAACTTCCTTTGAATAACTTGTTGGCTAAAAATACTCAATGGCAGTTTGTCAAGAAGATGTGCTGCATTTTTCATAATGGTCTCATTTTTTTCTTCATTCCCTCCTACCATCATCCTTCTTAGTTTGTGGTCCTCTTTTGAAGTGATGTTGCTGGCCCACTACAGCATAACAAATCTCACTGGTCATCATAGAATTATTGAATGTGTATATCACTTATATGTCATTTCTTATATAGTTCCTCTGTGTTATTATGCCATACCAGCTTGTCATTGAGGTGAAGTGTGCCATTTCTATACATTCCCTGAATAGTGGTTGGGCACAGAGGCTGATTTGTTTGGCAAAACTTAACAACCAGTTCCTTCATTTTGCGCATATTGAGTTGAAAGCAATTCTCTTTGGGCCAAGAAACAAAATTCTCCATCTGACTCCTATTCTTTGTCTTATACCTCTTGTCAAAACACCCAATTAGTGCAGAATCATCAGAGAATTTCCGCAAGTGACATGAATTTGTGTTAAATTTAGATTCTGAAGTACATAGGGTGTACAGGCAAATGAGAAAGTACTGCTGTTTGTGGTGCTCCACTGTTGTTCACATCCACATCAGAGACAGTCCCTGAGCCTCACATGACTATGGTCTGCCTGACAGATAGATCCATTATCCAGGACACATGGGCTTATCCACCTGCATATCTGTGAGCTTACGCCATTACATGGTATTAAAGGTGCTAGACAAATCAAAAGCTATCATCTTCACAGTGCTCCCAGTTTAATCCCGATGAGAATATGCCTTTTGGAACAGATATTCATCACAACCTTTATCTGATAGGCAGAATACAGGTGGTCTTCTAAAAGAGGATTAAGGACCAGCTAGCCTTTCAAAGGTCTTTATGATGTGGGACACAAGAGACACTAGTCTGTAGTCATTAGACGAAGAGGTGTCAGCTTTCTTTGGAAATGAACAACACAAGGTATTTTCCACAGCCAAGCACTTTCTGGAGCTGCAGTGACAGACTGAACAAGTAACATAGGACACCACCAAATTACTGCACAGGCATAATGACCTCCAGGTCTGACTGCATCCAGCCTCAGAGGTTTTCCTGTGATTCCTTCAATATCCTAACTTTGTCATCAGTTATGGACACGACATACTGATGGTCAGAAGGGGACTCATCATTATGGCTATAACAAGTATGTTCTCAGTAAAATAAAAAACTACATTCATGTTCAAGCATTGTTATATAGCATGTTTGCAATATTTTTTAATTGGCATGGAGTGAGAAGCATGTATGTTATACTGTCATGTCCAATATGTCGTTTAGTATGTGGCTGTAGTAGGTGAGAGAAAATTTAATTAGTAAAGGTTCAAACATGTTGCAAGAAAGACAAGAGATATGTTTTTTCCTGCATATTTGTGGCACATCTTAGCTTGTTAATTTTATAAATTACATGTACAATTTGTTATTGTAACAAACTATCTGCTCATGCCTCTGAAAGGAGATTTGGGTGTATTTTCTGACAGATGTGGTATATATGCAAACTTGAAAACTTCTGTCCGGAAGGTGGAAAAGGGCAAAAAATGGGGTTCTTGAAGAGTACCCAAAATGTAGACGAATTAGGTAGCTTCAACTGATTCAGAATGTACAAAATTACAAGTATGGATCTTAACTGTGACACATTCGACTGTTTTGTGACACAACAATAAGGATAGTGACTGAGTTGCCTCTGTACATCTTGATGGAGCGTGTGAGAGAGAAAGCGGCTGGGGAGGACAGAGGGAGAAGTACTTAAGAGTTGTTTTTCCCGCGGATAAGTAAGATGAGCAACGATTTCAGTAGTGAATGGACGCATTCAGAGTGCTGTCAGCTGCCGACGGTTCATCTGCTGAACATATGCTAGAACTGCCAGTGATTGATGAGACACACTTCAAAGGTTTATTAATATTGGCCCATTGCAGGCCTGGTGTGAAATGTTTCTGCAGTTTGACTTCGTCTTAATGTTTGCTCTGGTGCACATTTGCACGAATCCGAGAGCGCTATTAACAGGCACTCTCAGGGCTTCGATGCCAGAGAGAATGAGAAAGAGACATAGATAGGAGCCCTATGGGTTTAAATGCTTGGAAAACTGGAATTAACCTGATAGATAGACCAATCAAACAGGTACGGAAAACACTCAGAAACGAATATACTTCCTCACACACCTCAAGCACACGAGATGTAAAGATCTCAGCACTGACCGTGAGCAGACAGTCCAGCCATTGGTCTCACGCGCGCCTACCTCTTTTAAACTTCTGAAGTTTCAGTTCCACATTCTTCCTTAGAAGGATAATGACGCTGCAATACAATGTTTGCTAATACTGTATAGTTGACACACGGGATTTCCTGTGCTAAATGTTCTATGCATATGGAATGCCAGACGTTTGAACGAACGCACAACATAAGTGCGTTTAAAATAAATGTGACAAAGCGATTCTTCAGAGCGATACCATACGGGAACCATTTTTTGCTCCCGACAAACATCCACATGAAGGTTCCAGAAAGAACCTTTTATTTATTTAGATCCGTAACAGGTTCCATAAATAGCCATCAAGAGATAATAACGGATTTGTAAAATACTGGGTTCATGATTTTGAAACGTGTATTTCTGAATAATTACACTGTTCAGGTATTTTTTTTAATTTTTCAGGAATCTGTTAGGTAGTTAATATTTCTGTTATTTCCTGTGTTACGAATTTTTTTAAAGCACAAAGAACCAATTTAATACACAAAGAACCCATCCCTAAATGAAATGGTCAATGTCAATCAATAGCTCTATGAGGACCCGGTAAAGTGCTATTAGGGAACCATTTTTTTTAAAAAAAGTGTATATGTGATGCAGCAGCATATCCAGTGTTAAATGAACTTTGATCATTTTGATTTATTGTGTGAAAATGTTTTTCACATATACCCTTTTAGCATAATATACAGTAGAACTGGGGATTTTGCTATGTAACCATCACCAAAAATCTAAGAATCCTAACCCACCCTCCTTAACTCAAAGAGAAGAGGACGCCTTATTTTGCCTAATAATAGAAATAATCTTCACAGGGAACAATAGAATTGCTTTGTCAGAAGTCGATAGTAATATATTAATGCTTATTTGATGTCTTATATGAGGGACCACTTCTATTTAGACTGTTTGTTCTAATAGCTCTCTGAATTGGGTAGGGGAGAGCAGTTAATATGAACCATAAATGTTTGAAATAGAATATTGATATGTGTGATTAAACTGTGTCATTCAATTTACGAAATAGATAAAATTAATAAAAATGTAAGATCTGTCTGTTCCACGGCATAATGCTAATAAATTGCATCTTAACACAATTCTACAACAAACTGGGGTGTGGAAGAGTTAAAATTATAATTTTTTTTCCAAATGAATGAACAGGGGAAAGCAGTTCTCAAATTAAGCAGCCAACCATTTTTGCTTCGTTATGGCATTTAATTTTTTATTTATTTAGAGTTTTTTTCTTCTGTACGCGCATGAGCTCCTCCAGCATATATGCAAATACTTATTTACTTTTTCTTTGAATTCTATTTTATAAAAGAGTGTATATCAGTGATTAGTGTATTGACATTACGGATAAACACGAGACAATCAACCATAATTTTAAAACCAGAATAGTTTAGGATGCAATGAATGAAGGAAAAAAGAAAGAAGCATGTCGTTGAATTAATTATATTATGTAACAACCGTTGAATTAGAGACGATTTAATGTACAAAACCATTTTTATTTTTACACCTTCTGCACAACGGGAAAAGGCTAAATTATAATTTAGCATGCACACACAGAGCCACTTTATAAATACAATATATAAAAATAAACATGGTAGGCTTTTAAACAGTTTTAGCATTAATAATTTCATGTAAAGAACCACGCATTTCCTGCGGTCCAACTGAAATTTCATTGGAAATATCAGAAAAGCGAGACGCCCTTTCTTTCTGACTGAACAGACAAATAAACACTGTGAGACGGACACAAAATTTCATGAGCATTCCCCGATAATTCATAAATGACCTTTTTAATTGTCAACAGAACGTAGCTCCTTTAAGTAAATACAAATCCTAACAAAAGTTCAAAACAGTAACGAGTGTTTTATAGGACTTGTGGGAATATCACGTTATATTTTTCGTTATAAATCCAAGCAATAAAAGCGCTTGAAACATGGGGCACGATGGTACCAATTTTGACGAAGTCCAATGTCTTCAGTTATTTTATTTCTATATAAATCTTTGAACACATGTGCCATATCTACAAATGTTTAACATCGAAGTTCGAATGCATCCAAATGAAGAAAGGTCTGTGGTTCATAAAACAATTAATTCAAAACCTGCTGCAAGACTCGTTCTTGTACGGCTCACTGCGGTGGTCCACTGTGTCTGTTGTGGCTTCTTTCGTCTTCTGAAGAACATTCTGAAGAGTTGTACAAGAAGTTCTCCCCCTTCATCGTCATCATCACTGTCTCTGAATTCGCTTATCCGATTGCTTTTAAGGGAGTCTGCCTTTTTTGGTAGTCCGCTTTTTCCTGAAATCCGTCCGGTTTGTCCTGATTCGGGTTATTTTTCTGTCTCTCCGCTTCTTGAGCAGCCTGTTCTTTAGCTTTTTTACTCCTTTTCCACTTCATTCTTCTGTTCTGAAACCAGATTTTGACCTGGTGGGTAAAATAAATCATAAGAAAAAACACGCATTATTGCTCTCCATTTAAGAGCCTTTTATATACCCGTAACAGAAACAGCGAAATATTATTTAACTTAATTTGAATCAAAGACTAAATTGAAATCTGCCCAAATTTATAATATATAATTGCAAATTTCACAATGTTGCAAATTACCTTCTATAATTAATAGCAAGCACCACTCCTGATTACACACTTCCTTTGCAAATAAAATCCAACTAAACCGTCGCAGGAAAAAATAACAAGTACAGCGCAGCCCCTCCATAAGATGTAAACAGTAGCAGTTTTACAGCAGACAGACAAGTGTAATAAACAGACACGTGACCATCGAAAGCAGTGCTTAAGGACTGACTGGCAACGCCTTTTAAATTAACATGATAACAAAAAGCTTACTGAGGAAAAAAATATAATTTCTATTACAGGTCAGATACAGTAACATTTGAATCCGTATTTTTCTCACATAAACAAAAACGTACACATTTAGGCCAAATCTATGGGGAAAAAAATAAAGTAAAATTAAATTACATTAAAATAAATTAAAATAAGAATCGGACTGACCTGCGTTTTCCGTTAACATCAGTGAAGTTTGCCACTTCAAATCTTTTCGGTCTGGAACAGGTATTTATTTAACTTAAACTGGTGCTCCCAATTCCAAAAGGTGCTGGCTTGTAAATGCAGTTCTCGGCCTTCTGCACTTCCCGCATAAATTAGATTGCGTCCTGAGCTGAAAAATGAAAGAGTACATCGTTTTGACATCGCCCTAACTAAATGGTATGTTGTGTGTAAGTATATTTTTTAAAGAGGCACAGTGAACTTGTTTATAGCCTTCTAGCAAATATTATGCATAATTAAATGAGGTGGATTTATTTATCCAAAACTATCACCCCATCCTTTCTTCTTCATTGTATGTAAAAACGTGGGCTACTCGCGGTATCCCCTTGAAGTTACACTCTGTCACTAACTGTGAGAGCCTTAATAGCTGGAGAGCGATTGTTTCAGGTATTTATGTAATATATTCTTTAATTAATTTAATCATATGAAAAATAAATGTTTTTTTATGTCTGAAGAGTTATTTTAAAATAATACCAATATAACGTACAGTTTTGTATTTTCTGCAACTGTAATTTTCTAAAAATATTTTTTCCTGTGTAGTGGTCAAGGTTAATACAGATTAGTATATTGTTTGTTTATAGTCCTTTGGTGTGCTATATTTAATTTTACCTTATATGTTGTGTTATTTCTGAATAATATCGGATTTGGAATTCAGATACATTTTTAACCAAGGGACATTTAATAATAACACAAACAAAATACAACAACAATAACGATTAATAACAATACTAATAGTAACAATAATAATAATAATACAGCGCAACGATATCGCAGTAGTTTGTATTCGCTGCCTCAATGTCACACCTGTGACACCAAACGTGCTCGATGGGGTTTGCCCTCTGCCATACAGTCAGGTTCATTGGCAATACAGTATATGATTACCTAGTACCTTCCCCGCATGGAATTGGCACCTATCAAACGTTAGCTTCTGCTTTGCACACCCAGTGCTCAGTAATGCAGTAATGAATAACGGGGTTCCGAAAATGGGTGGATGAATCTTAGCAACAGCAGGCCGCCGATTTATAAATACTGTATACTTTTCTGACTGGGGACTGAAGCCTAGAAGCATTGGAAAGCCATCAAGAACAACACCTGGACGGGATACCAGGAAATCGCAGCGAAGAATCACATAGGCTCATGGTTAATTTAATGTTTCCAGTTAAACACATATACGCGTATTTACAAGACCTGAAAGGGATGCCTGAAAATTCGGAGAAAAATCATCAAGAAGCAGGGACACCTTAAACGCTTCACAAAACTTCCAAAACTGAACATAAGCCCCTGGAGTTGTCGCATGGTTACTGTAAATATTGCCCTGACGTGCCGCTCATAATAATAAAATAATAATAATATAATATGAACAAATATAAATGTGTTTCACTTTTAAATCATATGTTAACAAACCATTTATTGATGCCGTAATATTATTGAATGCAAAAATGGTATAATTGCTGTATTGCAATATTCGAAGACTTGACATTATTAAAATTAAAATCCTAGCCAATTAAACGTATTATTCAAAATAATCGTAACAGGGAACTATTATAATTCTTTTATTACTGGAAATACATATGAAATAATGCAGGATTGTAACTACGCATTTTACTGATGAGCATTTACAAACTTATCTTCAACAGGATTGAGAGACAAGTCAGAAAAAATATAAGAAGCCACAAATATGAGAACTATAAATACTATTATTTTAACGTGCTATATATAAAGTTGTGGCAAACAGTTATATTACATCTTACAGATTTCCTTGAATATAAAGAATCATTTGTCTTTCTTGTCGCAATCTTCAGGTGAGCAGTTTTATTTTAATAAGATGATAAACGGGCGGTCACACTCACCACTCACTGCGCGAGGGTCCGCAGTCCACATTAGCTAATTTACTGCGGCGGCATACGGCGTAACCCTGAAGTCAGATATATTACTGCAAGGGACGACCATCTGATTTCCCACAGGGCTGCCCATGGCAAGACAATAAATAAGAACAATATAAGTGCATGAAATTTAGCCCAGCAGCTCGCAGAAAGCACTGCTGAAGGAGAACGCCCACCGTTTTGTAAGGACAAGCTCTCGTCCACCCCACAGGAATAAGAGCACAATAAACTTCCATTAATCTAACCATCAACGGGAGAATATATTCGACTAAACAGAGTTAAGTGTTAGATACATATGACCGCAAGAATGACTATATTTGAATAAATAATTTCAATCTCTGAATATACTTGTGTAGATTAGTCGGGGTTCGATAATGGATGGATGGAGCTCTACGTGCCTGTCTTGAATTTTCTTATGTTATTTTTGGAACATATGTCACTAGTTACTTCAATGAATGCATCATTTTTTTTCAACTTCTTACATCAAAAGCAAAGCTGATATTTTCGAACAGCAAAAAAGTGCAACGTAAATTTAGCCAACGTTATCCTTCTTAAATCGATGTTAAATTGTGCTATGCTTTGTAACTACACTTCCAAATTTTAAGCCATTCTTGTTGTGCTGTATGGTGTGATGGTGATTAACAACACTAAAATCGCCACTTTCAGACACCCTATGCGGAACACTTCTGATTTTATAGTATATGACCTATTTTAATTTGTCATCTCTTTGTCTCAAATAGTAGTGATTTCGTGTTTGGAGACGGGAAACGTGATGTTTACGATCTCCTTCTGAACAAATCTGCTAAAACGAAGGGGAACAAAAAGGCTACTCTGCGGTAAGCAAACACGGAGGCGGAATGCATTTTCGCACCGATCTGTCACTTTCCTGCTCTCCATTATCCGACCATTTACTTTCCCACTCAATATGTTTCATTTCAGCTCTACAAAAAGGCCTACTGTTTTCATTATTTAAACACTAGCTTCATTTACAAGTTGGAGTGAGCGGGTCATAATTTAGAGAGGAGTTTATATTAGGTTCACTATAGAAACATTAAACTAGGAGTTAAATGAAGTAACGTTTTAACCGAGATATTTAGATGTAATATATGTTCAAAAAAACTGCATAATGTTTTTTAAGTTCCGAAGAACATAGATTCGTCAGCGTACCTTACAGCGAACCACAGTGTGTGTATATATCCACATATTTTCCGAAAATAAACTGAATGTGGTAAGCAATAAAATGGCAAATATATTAGTAGAGTGTGTCACGTTTACAAAAGACAGTGAAATTCTTACCTGCATGTATTAAACAGCACTCAGCATGTCGCCGCACACATATAGACACACATAATTTCGTTTTTTTGATATCTTAGGAAGAGGCGCTATAAACATCACCCTCCAGACAGACGAACTGACTTTTGTATTCTCGATTGAAACTATGGCAGTCGTAGTAGACAACTATGTGAATAAAAGCGGACTCATTATTGGTAGAAAAAATATAGAATGTAATGTTTAAAGGCTTTTGTCACCTTTTGTCAGATGCATGTAACAGGTGTAGGGAGTTATTATTGGTATAGAATTTGAATATCAAATACATTATACAACGGAAACCAATAAACCCATACATTGAGAGTATTTTTTAAAAGAACACATTCTGGATTGCATGATTTAATGACTAGAATACGATTAATTTCACAGGAATTACTGCCTTTGGAAAATAACACGTTTACTGTACACATCAGATCCAATAAAATGTTAAAAATATTCCAAACGCAGTATATTATTTGAAGCACCTACTACGCCAAACAGTAAACATTTATGTCAATTAAAAAAGTTGAAATACACATTGTTTCACAAGAATATTTAAAAGCTATACAGATTCTCTCTATTTTTTTTTTTTATGAAACCACTACGTGTTCACCTGTACTAAATTTGTAGGCGTTTGTATTATCCTCTTATTAAATGAGATTGAATTTTGTCAACCGCCAAAATCAAATGTTCTGGAAACGATTCCCATTTAACATATTTTTAGACAATTACAGTTTTATATTAATATGTATATGTTGCCATAGACACATTAGAAGTCCATTCACATGAGACTTACAGTTGAAGTCAGACATCTTTGGTATGCATCATTCCTGCAGTAGAGACACGTAACCAGTGGTCCAGCTGAAAGGTCCCGGGGGTCAGTTTGATAGGATCACTGGGATGGTGCTGGTGGGATCCATGGATCTGAGGATATGAATATGATAAGGCCGGGTGTTTGCCCCAGTGCGGCAGCAGAATAGGGTGTACATGGGGTGTCCATAGAGTGCCTGAGACGGAATGCCGGTAGTACTCTGGGGGTGTAATCCGACCATATTAGAGTGGGGAACAGTCAGGAAGCCCGTTTAAGGTATAAGGCCACAAGCAGAGATCCGAGGTGGAGACGGTGTTTCAGTCCTTAAGGAATCGGCGCTACCATTGAGGTCTGAAGTGGATACACCTCCAGGTGAAGGAAGAGACGTATGAAGACAGAGATGTGACCGAGGGCGAGAGGTGAAGTCTGTACTTTTGGAGGATCGACTGCTAAAAGCGCGTCGATGCGGAAGTTTTTTGATTTTTCCATTAGAGTTGATTCGTGTTCCAGATGCCGTAATTTTCAAATGTATTTCAACGAGAAAAACCTGCGGTATTAGAATGTGTAGCTGCTCAAACAGAACTGTTAGGAATCTCCCTATATGCCTCTGCAGCCGGACAGGAGCGCTGTTTTTCACTTGAAGACTCCGGACATTGCAGGATTGGCCGCATTGCTTATGACGCTCTCGCGCAATCATTGGACGCCATGTAATCACCTGGACACTTATTTGCATAAGTAACAGGTAACACCCTCCATACCGATCCCAGCAGCAGTTTCAGTCCAGGGGCTACGTCGCTCGCTTCTTATGTAGCTGTTTTTTTATAAATGACATTTTTTTCGTTTCAACCGAACTGTGACTGTCAGTGAGAATAATTAAGTTAATAATAATAATAATAATAGTTCACGTTATTTATCGAGCACCTTACCAGTGATGTTTTACAGTTTTAAAAGAACAACAAACCCCAATAATGGGTGTACGATTGACCGCATACCACTTAAAACAAAAATGTAACGATGGCAGGGTGGGGTGATACAAAACAACGCTCTAATATGTGACATGTTCTAAACGTAATCATTTTAACCCAAAGTCAATAAGCCCTCATAAAAATTTTTTTAGTTAAATGCTTCATATGAAGGAGTAAAGTAAAACCCGAAAAGTCTGCAAAATTTGAAGTAGGTTTAAGTAATAAAGTTATGCTGAACGTTTTAAAGTATCTATCTATCTATCTATCTATCTATCTATCTATCTATCTATCTATCTATCTATCTATCTATCTATCTATCTATCTATCTATCTATCTATCTACTTACAATCTTAAAAATAAAGATAGAGCCATAGAGAGGTTCCATAAATAACCATGAATAGATTATAACAGATAACAATAGCAATAAGTTTCCTGATTTGAAAATGTCTCTTTCTGCATACAATTATACAGGATCAGTATCAGGTTTTCTCAATCTGTTTTTGTATTCTACTGTTTTGTTCACATTTTCGGCATCTTGCCTGAAGAAGGACCTGAATTGCCTGGAAAGCTTGCATATTGTAATCTTTTTAGTTAGCCAATAAAAGGTGCATTTTGCTTGACTGTCTCATTACAAAGGTTAAAGCACCAATGGCAAAGGAGACCCTTCTCAGAATGAAACGGATCTTTAGCAAACAATGTTCTACGAGTAGGTACACATCCAGAGTCATTACAGAGTCACAGAACCATTATTTTGAAACGTGGTCTGTGCAATTTGGTTGTCGAGCAACTTTCTGTTAAAACAATGTTTTTACCAGTGTTGAGGATTTAGAAGGAATTATGGCACATGAAATAACTGCAAGGAAATGGAAACCTAATAATCCTCAGTTCTTTTTGATATCAAATCATTTTTATATGATGCCTTTCCTAATATTGTTAAAATATTCAGCTACCGCTGAAGTTATAGTAAAAAATACATGTAAAAGTACATTTTAAAACCAAAATACACTTTAAAATCACAATGCCTAACATATTTTTAAAATGTTATCTAATGTCTTTAGATGATTCCAGCATTTACATATTATTACTATATGTTTTTAAGTCATTTGTTTTCTCTTGTTTTCGAACACCTGGTGATTTATTTATTCAACTTATATATATATATATATATATATATATATATATATATATATATATATATATATATATATATATATATTTATATAATTACACTCACGAAGTAGTAGGCTGTCCGCAAGCGCTTCCGACATTCGCCCATTTCCGAATCCCAAAGTGTATTTTACTAAGAAGCAGACGCACAGCTTAACGCCCAGCCTGTGTCTGCTTTGTTTTATTAGGTTCACCTCACTCCCTATTATAAAGCCCGGTCCCTAAACATAAATCATTGTATATTTCACCATTAAGGCCCGGGTTCCAAATCACGCTTTGAGCTTGTGCACCGTTAATGCTTAGCCTCTTTTAAGAATATGTTGCAAAAATGTCCAAGATAAGTAGGCTGGAAAACGGATGAAATCTGTAAATCTAATGTCAATGCCGGATTTAAAAAAAAAAATAATACATAGACTCGTATGATCAAAGAAAATGTCTCTTTGGAACTTTTCGCCCATTATTCAGAAGGTGCTATCAAAATGGTTTACAAATCTATACAACAGTGTGGCATGCCTTAGTGAAAGTTATCGATGAAAACTCTCTTCTGAGTTGTTTGTTTAGCTAAATGATTGCGAAATTTTTAGTTAAGGTGACCGTAAATTCTCTAAAATAGGTTCTTGTGCATTTCACTTTTATTTGTACCGTCAAACAGGAACAACCTGAAATGCTGGATAGCTGTCCAATAAATTAAGAGTTCAATTAAGAAATGCGTAAAATTACATCTGTTAATACTCTATCACTAATTTTGACTGTCCATCGAAATTTTATGTTAGGGAGACATCGTTTTGTGTTTTTGTATACCGTCTAACTATTTTGATAATGCTCATTCTTCCTGTATTCCTACAGAATAAAAAAAAGAGGAAACGTTTTTTGTTGGGTACATATACCCAATATGATTATAAACCATTATGATTAAATATCGTCTTTTCTATGTAGGGCTAAACTAGTGCCAGTTTCTTCAGTGTATTTTTCTTTTATTGTTAGCTCAGTGTGAAGCCAGACGTCAAATCAAATTCGATTGCAACATATACAAAACAAGTTGAAACATCACGGGAGAAACCGATATTAGTTTTGTGTTTGTATTTTGTTTGGCGAAGCTGGACAAAAACAACTTTACTACTGTAAGTTTTCCGATAAACACATTTTTTAAACAAAAATAAAAATTAATTAAATCACTTGTTCTGTTCTGATAGGCCTGTGTAATGATGGAAACAAGTATAATTCAGACAAATTCCGGCCAATGGGATGATCAGATGATGAGAGACACTCGGTTTCCCTTCAGTTAAGGTACTCCACAATCACCGAACTTTTACGAAATTTGCACCGGCTGCTCTTATTTTCCTTTCGATTTTCCCAAAGACATTGATTTCAGATTGGCTGTCATTCTAAATTAACAGAGTGAATGAATGTGCAATTGGACTGACTGGCGAACAATCCAGGTGTGGGATCCTGTCTTATACCAGATACTGTTAAAACAAGATTGGAACTCGCGTGACACTGAATTTAAATAATCGGGTAGAAAAAACAGAGTTAAGAATTATTATGAATATGTGTAGAACTTATCAAACGCTGAAGTGTCATAAATCGCGCCGTTTCGTGCGTCGCGGAGATCCAATAGCTAAAAATGAAATTACCCTCAGAGCATCAAATCTCATAAAATAAACAAAACATAACGGCATTAGTATGCTTTTAAATGGCTCGCAGGTGTCCAAGAGAGCTCGCTTAATGGTGGCTCTGAAAATGTCCTGTAATGGGGAGCACATTAATACTGTAAAATATAAGAATAAAACAGAATTAAACAACACTACAATAATACTACAATACAAAAGTGCAAAAAATGTACAGATTTTCAAGTGTCGAAATCTCTTATAATACTGTATATAGGAAGTACTGTATATATTAAAACTGATAGTGTTTTACATTTAGGAGCGTATTCTTATTTGGTTAAAAAAAGCGTACAGCAACAAAATTATCAAAGGAATACAAAATTCTGCCTATTTGAGTCAGATACCAGGACGTCGTCTTTTCAAGAGAATCGAGTCATTTGTCTAAAAGATAAATTTGTTTTGTTATTTCGTCGTATAATCTCACTAATGAATTCATTAAAAGTGTCTATGTGATCCCCTGGAGATTCGGTTCAGTCAACTGGGAAATTCACTTAAAAGGCCTCCTTATGCTTTTTCTTTCTATTACGGTTAATTACCGTAATCATTATTAAGGTGTTAATTAAGGCTGAAATATATATATATATATATATATATATATATATATATATATATATATATATATATATATATATATATATATAATCCCCTAATAATAATTAAGATAATATATATTTTATATATACTCGTATAATGTGTACATTAAATAATCGATGCGAAATAGTTTTCACAGGTGAATACAAGGTTTGGCTTTCGTTGCCCCTTTTGTCACTGGGCAAGGACATATTGGCCTCTGCAGAGCAATAAAGCCTTTCCAGGTTATTTAATCAGGTATTCTCCAAACAGGTCTGGGTTTAATTATATTCGCCTTTTCTTCTTAACTGTCACGCGGGAGTTTGTTCACCTGTGTTGACATTTTAAGAACATTGTTCGGGTGGACATTCTCCCACAACTCGACGTGACCCTGTGCTTTGACGAGTAGTTTCAGTTTTTTTTTTCTTTTTGGAAGGGGGGGTCTGGGGGGCATTAGTATACTATCTCTGGGTGGTCTCAGGAATGTTCACAGTGTATGAGTTACATTATTTAGACTTTGTGTTTTAATTGAATCTCAGAAATGTTAATAGGTGTGTAAAACATTGCACATTTAATTAAGAATACAAGTAACAAATTTATTATTTTGTGGTTGGATGCAATTTCACATACTGTATTTACAAAATAAGCCATGATTTCAGTTATCTATTCTTTAGGAGAACCAACTAGCAGAAAATAGGGAAACATCTCAACCGCCTGGCGAAGTTTTCAAATGTGTCCATTTTAGATGGTTACATTAACAAATGAGGGTGTGATATATAAATCTCAATGATGAATGTGTCGTGGGGGTTGGCGTGTGTATGTGTCCGTGCGTGCGGCTGTATTAATAGCGAGTTTATGAAAGCTGCCCTCATGCCTTTGAGTTATCCAATCAGCCTCTTTTATTTAATGAAGGGGTCAAGACGAGAATTATCGGCACCCTGTTGCCCTTAACCTGTATCCCAATAAAGCTGATTAGTTTTTGTCAATTCATCAGCTAACCATTCTCTCAGGGAACTGCATCAAAGGCTTATTTGCTCATGGGAAATCAACAAGTCACAGATCAGATACACTAACTACCGGATAGCAGTGGGAGGTAATCTAATGTTGTCCGCTCAGGCCGCATTCTCCACACATAAAGGACAGCCGGCTTTTTTTCCCCCCGTGCTTTTATCATTTTAAAGTTGGAAGTGAAACACACTCTTATTCACCGATTATATGGATTTTGTTTTAGGATAACGATCATGTATTTTCTATGACAACAAAATACAAGTCAGGGTTTAGGATGTGTTTATAACACTTGCAGGGCTAATACTACAGTACTCAATTTAGCTTACGTTGACATTTCAGTTGTAGAAGTTGAGATGGAGTTTTTGGTATTTTATACACTCCTTTGCGTTTTACTTTACTTTTTTAAGAAAATATCCAAAATGCAGAATATGAACGTTTGCATACTGACGAATCAAGTAGTGAATTTGGGAGAAGACAATAAATACAATATAACATTTACCTACAGAATATGCCTCAGTCAGTTCTTTTGCAAACGCATCAAGAGCAGTTTGAGAGGTAAAAGCTTATACCGTTGTATGGACTTTTCCTTTCTCGGATGGATCAGTTTTATATAATATGAGAAAGAGAGAACGAGACAGAGAGAAGTATATTCCTGGTTCACACTTAACGATAATGTGTCTGTCTTTTAATAAATTGTCTATTTTGGATGTTCCCTTCGGACCGTCTCTTTAAAACAGTGTTAGTTTATTTCTGCTGTCACCCTTTCCGTTCCCCGCCCCCGTTTAATTTCATTAAGAGAACACATGAATATTTCTATTAAACCTCACATGAAATATGAAGCCATTTAGTCTTGGCCTAGACCGATCACCGCGATTTATTGCTTTTATTCATCACACGAACAGTCAGGAAAAAATCATTTTATTCACCCCGAGATGGAAACGAAAACTCAAACCTCTGTCATTTTCTGAAAGCTGTTAATTTGCCCCGTAATTACTTTCACAATTAACTGAAATACAAATCAAAGTGACAAATCGGAATAGTTTATATATTAATTACCCTCGCTAAATGCCTTCATTATGAAACGGCAATTTAACAGGACCCTCTCTGTCTCTTTTATTGCAATAAATAAGTTCAATTAAACTGGATGAAACGCCGCTGTCTTCAAATGCACATCGGCCGGTTACTGATTTCAGACACAGTTCTGGTTTGTTGTCTTAGTATGCATTTATTTTAGCACATAAGTACAGTCCGCGTTTTGTTTGTTTTCTTAAGGGTGCACACTGCACTTTGAGACGAACCTTAAGCTAATTAGCAAGTATTATCAATTACCCTAAAACGTTTATTATAAACCGTATAAAGGCATTGCAAGGCTATACCTATCGCTTCACAAGTCTTCAGTTTCAACCTGCGTTCGTTTTCAGCTATATTGCCCAGTACATCCCAAAATACATTTGAGGCTGCGCGAAACTCATCTAATTGTGTCTCTACTGCGCATATGATTTAATGAAATGTCAATAAAATCATTGAATGCCCTTCAGCTCGTTGATCTTTATAAATGTTCCTCTATTAAATTAGAAAATGATTCTCTTCTCGTTTAATTGTATTCTTCTCTTTCTTATTTCCCATTAATTAGACGTATCGACGAAGACATAATTTAAAGGTACTGTATACACGGGTGTCTTTAAAGTTCAAATAAAAGTGCAGCCACTGCTGTTCTATAATAGAAGGGACGTAAAGGCCACATACAGTTCTAAATAATCTGTAGAAAATCTAACACTGTTAGATTACTTTTATGTAGATTTCACCACAATATGATAATTGAAAACATCCTTGATAATATATATCCAATACACTACTCTTTCTCCGGTCAAAGTTAAGACTTGCACACAGACAGAAGAATTATTCTCAGACATATACGGAACAGAAATAAATACAAAAGTAAAATGTCAGTTTGTAGTTTGCGGCAAGAATATATACTGATGTTTGTGCAGGTTTTTCATTAACATAATTCAGGCATGTTGGAAGTCAACTCAATAAATACTTTTACGTTTTCTTTACTTTATACTTTATCCGTAACATATTACTAGGCAAGTATGGATATCTCCAGAATCTTTAATCAGGGAATGTGTTTTACATCAATGTTTGTTATTAATGTAAACGTTTCGGCTCTCTTTTCTGACAATCCACGGCCTTCCGAGACTTACCTAATTTATTTTCACCTTTATTTCTCAAGGTTTGTTTTGTATATCCATCTATCCGATTCTATCATCCATCATTATCTGAAGCCCCTTAATCTTGGTGATTGCGCACACAATAAATGAAGTAATACTCATAATTTCGTTTGCATATTTTATTTATGCATTTGTTTATTTCCAGATTCATTTTGTAATATTCATTCATTTTTTTTTAACAAACGGTTTCAAGATAATTGAAAAACGATCAACGTAACGGTTGATACAAAGGGACAGTTGCAAAATCAATAAGGCTCCAAGTTCTTTAAATGGACCGAATAAGACGCAGATACTTATCTCATTGTTCTTCTGTTTTACCACTGACGTTAACCTGTAAATTAATATCACCATAATAATTGTAATGGTTTGGAATAATGCTAATCTCTAAATCCGTTTAGCAAATGAAGTTTTTAAAAGCGTTGTGCTCTAACCGTATGAATAACAAATAGGAATCAATACATTGATTGCTGGATGTTAGATAATATACTCTTAACAGGATTTGAAATTAAGCATATCTATCTATCTATCTATCTATCTATCTATCTATCTATCTATCTATCGCTACGGGTTGCAGCGCACGTTTAATAGATTGTAAAGAAAAGTTTAGATGAAAGTAAGAAGTATAATATTTTATAACTAATTTAATGTTGTTTTTGTATCAGTATGCTGCTGCTGGAGTATGAATTTCCCCTTGGGATTAATAAAGTACGGCGGCACTGTGGCGCAGTGGGGTAGCGCTGCTGCCTCGCAGTTGGGAGGACCTAGGACCTGGGTTCGATTCCCGGGTCCTCCCTGCGTGGAGTTTGCATGTTCTCCCCGTGTCTGCGTGGGTTTCCTCCGGGGCGCTCCGGTTTCCTCCCACAGTCCAAAGACATGCAGGTTAGGTGGATTGGCGATTCTAAATTGGCCCTAGTGTGTGCTTGGTGTGTGGGTGTGTTTGTGTGTGTCCTGTGGTGGGTTGGCACCCTGCCTGGGATTGGTTCCTGCCTTGTGCCCTGTGTTGGCTGGGATTGGCTCCAGCAGATCTCCGTGACCCTGTGTTCAGATTCAGCGGGTTGGACAATGGATGGATGGATTAATAAAGTATCTATCTATCTATCTATCTATCTATCTATCTATCTATCTATAACAACATTTTAGTTTATAATAGTAATGGAAAGTTTTTATTTCTGTAATTTTTGTGTAAATAAAATATACAATTATGTATTCGCTCTCCCCACTTTCAACAGTAAAGGTGCTAAAGTGATTCTTTACGGCAATGCCATAAGGAGCAATTTTTTTGCCTAAAGTACCATCGATCTGAAGGTACTAGAAAGAACTTTTACTTATTTTAATCCATATGTTTAGACGAAAACTATTGTGAAATATCAGTAGGTTCATGATCTTAGAAGGATATTTGCTACATAAAAGAACACAGGTTAAGTTCAGGTTTTGTTGTTTTCTCAGAATAATGCTAAAGGTTTCTGTTTTCTCTAAATATTAGGACTCTTTTCAAAGCCCAAAGAACCAATTTAATATATAAAGAACACTTCACAGAATTCAAAGGTTCTGTAAACACAATGGATCTATGAAGAAGCATAGAACTCAGTAAAGGGTCATTGCAGAACCATTATTTTTAACAGTGTACCAACAGCAATACGTCTTTATAATGCCTGTGACTGCTCTTTTTATCCTTCACTAAGTCAGAAGTTTTCTTTCTTCTTAGCTTTCTTTATTTTTAGTCATTCCAGTGTGTATTCTTTGGTTATATTGCTTATTGAGCTTCTGAAAAAAAGCCAAATAAAGGATAGATCTATCTATCTATCTATCTATCTATCTATCTATCTATCTATCTATCTATCTATCTATCTATCTATCTATCTATCTATCTATCTATCTATCTATCTATCTATCTATCTTAGCTTATTTATTAAACAAGAAGCCAATAGCCATACATTTGATCTATGCAGTGACATATGAATTCATAGGTCAAACAGTACTTAAACAAAATACTGATAAACAACTTGGATATCAACTCTCGCATATGTGCAACAGTGCGACACCCTGTGGGTTCCTCTCAGGTATATAATCCCACCATGGGCCGAGAGGGGATCACTAACTGTGTTGTCTTCCTTTTCCTCCACAGTGCTGAGAAACTGCTCACTGAGGGCAACCGATTCTGTCCCTTCCGGTCCCTGGACCATAAAAGTACGACCGTGCACCTGGAAGGTGGTGTGACCAAACTGTTAACTAGAAGGAGTTCCTTCGTAACCAGGCCATGTTGATAGAAAAGAGCCTTTGAAAGGAAGTATTTTTTTGATTCATGCCCTGAGTGTTTGTTTTTGTTCAGATGTTGAAGTAAAAGGAGATAGCTGGACTGGCGCACCAACATTTATCTCTTGTCATGAGCTGTCATGACCACACAATTGATTTATTATTTTTTTTACAGATTGGGACCAACATAGCTGAAAGTTGAAGGAACTTGTTTTCTCTTTTGCAGCTGATGTTTCATTTCAGCGCAGGTACTGCACCTAATTTCGTTGTATTTGTTACAATGACAATAAAGATATTCTGATTCTGATTTCACCGTCCCACTCCTGGGAAGTCACGCCACATATATAACCATCCAGAGAAAGGCAGAGGTAATGCAAACTGTGAGAATGGCAAAACCGCTCGTCCTGTCTATGTAGTAACAGGCAAGTGTATGTGGAATAGAAGGAACTCTGTTGTCTACTTTGTAGAGAAAGCAGACTGGGAATCATCAAGAATACAAAGCACTTTAAACAGAAATAATGGCTAAGATGTTTAAGAATATCTGTGACCACTTGAGGAACTCTATAAAGACATTATCACATTACATGACTTTTAGCCGAAGGGAACGTCAAGTTTCATGATCCAAGTTTGAAGACTGTAGTTGCAGATCTCATCACCTGAGCATGTTATATTACACAACTAGTTATAGAAGGGTAAGTCAGATTAGATGACTGCAAAATGACTTTCACATTTTCAAAATATCAGAAGCTTTTTCTGACATCTAATGATGTACTTCTGGAGTCAGTGCCTGTGCAAAGGCTTTACAGGTAGAGTGAGTTCAGCTGCAATTTCAACCATATTTTCTTTTTTTTGTTGTTAATGGGTGCTAATGTTGGTTGACATATTAAGTGCTGTGAGTGTTGTGGCCTTGAGGACACGTTTATAAATTTAACCACAGCACAGGCTCTCTTGCTTACTAAATAGTTACTGGCAGAATCGTAGAAAAGAACAATGCAAGCAGCTTTGACATACAAAAAGAGCAATTAGCTCAGATTAACCTCAATTGTTGATTAATTTTATTGATAAGCTAATATTACTGATTTCATTTGTTGTTGTTGGAAAGTCAAAATGAAGAAGGATGTGGAGAGGAAGCTGGATGAATGGAGAAGGGCTTTGGAGGATGGACTGAACATAAATAGGAAGAAGACAGAAAACATAACTTTTAATGGTCAGGATTCAGAAGTTAACCTGCAGGGAGAGGTATTGAAAAGAGTGGATCAATTTAAGTATCTAGGATCAGTGGTAGCCTGTGATGGAAACCTAGATGCAGAGATAACCCATAGCATGCAGTGTGGATGGAACAATTGGAAAAAGCTATTGGTAGTATTGTGTGTTCAAAGAATTAAGGAGAAGGTTAAAGGTAAGGTTTTTAAGACAGTGGTAAGACCAGCAGTGAGGTATGGAGCTGAGACATGGGCAGTAAAGTTAGCTCAGAACAAAAAATTCGCTGTGGCAGAAATGAGAATGCTGAGATGGATGTGTGGAGAGACAAAAAAGAACAGAATAAGAAATGAGACAATTAGAGATACAACAAAAGTAGGAGAGATACTTAAGAAAGTACAGTAAAGTAGATTGAAGTGATATGGACATGTGATGAGGAGACACAATGAATTTGTGGGCAAAAGAGTGATGGTAGTAGAAGTACAGGGGAAGCAAAAATGAGGGAGGCCAAAGTGGAGGTGGAGGATTAAGTAAAATAAGTTCAGAAGGAAAAAGGGCTTGACTGGCAAGGAGGTGCAGAACCGAACTGTTTGGAGATGGATGATCAAGCACATCGACCCCACTTAGAAGTGGGAAAAGATGAAGAAGAAGAAGAGGAAGTAGTGTAGGTAACATATTCACATGTTTATTTTTTAAATATCTAAATATTCTGATTAATGTTTACTGCATTGATTAAGTTTATTAAGCATGTTCAGTAGTAGTACTTTTAGTTTTTATTTTATTATTATTATTATTAGTAGTAGTATTTTATACATTATTATTATTATATATATTTCTCTTCTGGTTCGTCCTGCTTCCTGTTCAAACGTGGTCCCGCCGACACGCAGCTGACATGGCAATTCTCGATTGCTATTCGTCCTCTTCCAAACCCTTCCCCACGCTGCCTGTGGCTCCCCTTCAAAACCGGTCTCGCCCACACGCAGCCGACATGGCATTTCTTGATTCCTATTCCTCCTTCGGACTACTGCGTTCCCCGCTTTTCTCTCATGACCCCATTGGTGTCAATGTCACCGCCCTATATCTAGCCTGACCTTGTGACCTTTCACTTCAGCCATGTGTGCGCCTGGGAGTCTTTTCCGTAGCCTGCTACAGAAAGGTACTCTGTTGACCATTGTCATTGGTTTCACTCCTTGCTATTGGTTTCGCTCCTTCGTATTTTCGTTATACTGCGACAGTTGTTTCCTAAGCCTTTGTTATAAAATAAACAACAGTATCTTCTCTGTCAACGGGTTTTTGTACAACGTCATCTCTATTCCAGGATCCGGCAACTGCCTGTTCCTCTCAGTGGGTTATTTCTTGACACAAACGGTTGATGAAGGCAATGCACTGTCACTACGACATAGGGCAATAGTTATGCTCCTCCAAAATATTATGCCATCAAAAGGTCTTTGCAACGGAACAAGACTCATCGTTACCTGAATACATACAAATATTATTGAGTGCAAACTGATCACTATCCAAAATTCTGAAACAATCTTCATTCCCAGAATCTCTCTCCTTCCTTCCAACACCAATCTCCCTTTTAAATTTAAACGCACACAATTCCCACTCAGACTTGCCTTCTCCATGACTATCAACAAGTCCCAAGGACAAACGTTTGCAAAGATTTGCGTTAATCTACAACAACCAGTCTTCAGCCACGGTCAGTTGTACGTGGCTTTTTCTAGGGTTAGATCTTTCGACTCATTATCTGTCATTTCCACCAAAACACCTATTCACAACTGCGTCTTTCAAGAAGTATTTATTTCTTCTTGATTTCTGAATTCCTTTCTCACCGTTTTCTGTTCCTATTCTTACTTTGCCGTATGCTACGGCAGGCGTCGGCTAGTTATTATTAGAAGTATTATTATTATTAGAAGTAGTTGTTTTATTTTAGATTATGAGTCGTAGTAGTAGTAGTAGTAGTAGTAGTATTAAGAGTGTTGTTTTTGTTGTTTTTGTATTACATGTCACAAAGGATAATGCTGGTTCAATTAACAAAGAATAGCAGCACATTGATTCCCTGGATCATTATTTGTATCATCACCATTAAACCTTCACCAATAAAGGAAATAAATCAAAAAGTTTCAGTTACACTTCTGATGAGTGCTTCTTTGTTTATTTCTTATTTATATATGTTTTTATTGATACAATTGAAGCTGTTATAAGAAATACTAATGTAGTGGATTCAGGGGGAGTTTGAAGGGGCCCAAGAAGAAGAACAATGTTCCCCTTAGGGCCCAAGTTTGTCTAGGGGCAGTACTGAGTACAGAACAAGACCAAACAAGGCTGTTTGGAATGGTTGGGATTCACCTGGGGCCTCATGTATAACGCCATGCGTAGAACTCACACTATAACATGGCGTAAGCACAAAGCGGGATTGTGCGTACGCACAGAAAAATCCAGATGCAGGAATCTGTGCGCACGCATACTTTCACGTTCTTCCACTACATAAATCCCGATCAGCGTGAAAAGTAATGCACGTGCACGCGCCTTCTGTCCCACCCCAACTCCTCCCAGAATTACGCCTCTTTGAATATGCAAATCAATATAAATAGCCTTCTGTGAAAAGACAATGGCAAAAAGCACAGGGGAAAATATAAGAATTTCAGCGAATACCAAGTGGAGGCAAAGGAAAAACGTACTATTTGTTGGTTTAAACAGTGGTATAATCAACAAAAGAAAGTTGATCGAGTGACAGAGTGTCGTAAAAACTCGAAAGATCAAATTCACAAAGTCGCACAGTACCCGAAATAAAAAAGAAATCACATATCAAAGTCGCCGTGAAAAGGCGAGTCGTAGCCCACCGTCTGAGTGTCATATGAAAGCGTATTAGGGTACAAACAAAAAACACAGGCACACAGTGGGAAAAAAGCACGAAATGTCAACTTTAATCTCGAAATTTCCACTTTAATCACGTAGTTTATTTTGCCATTAAAGCAGAACATCATAAACTTCATCTTAAAATCGTTTAATTTACTAGTTTCTCAAGTAGCATGTTAAATGCTTTGTTCTGTGTTTGATCTTCTATGTGCTCTATGTGTGTGAATCACTATATGCTTCCGTTCTTTCTCTTTCTCCGACAGGACACAGAATCCATTACATTCGAGATATTACAGCTCTCTGAATAATTAAAATACTGAGATGTATACGTGATATCATTTTCATGATGATAGGAATGAAAGCATGTTATTAAACATGGGAACACGGTGGCGCAGTGATTGTTCATATCTCATGCAAGAGGCTTGCTGCACCATGTGCGACCTTTGATGAAATAATTTATTACAGTAGTACTGTCTCTTTCAAACGTACTAACCTCCAATTCCTGTCCATACTTTTCTTTCTCCAATCGCCACACAATCAGCTCTGTAATAGACGTTAAGCCATTTGTAAGATTAGAACGCCGATTCTTCAAAACTTTTAAGGAACATTGAAATATCTTCGTAGTACATGTTTAATTATTCTATTCGTCTATCCTTCCAGTGTCACGTCAGCACCAGCAAGAATACAGCGCAAGGCAGGAGCTATCCATGAACTAGCTATACACTGCAGCACCGTGTCCTCACATGTTTAATTATTAACAATACAGATTATTTAAATGAAGTTAAAGTTTTATCTGTATACTATAAGCAACATATTTTGCTGCATTTCATCTTAAAAATGATATTGTCATCATACGCGCTTTATAAGTAGCGCAGGTTGTGCAATATTATAACTGTAGTGTAAGTTTACAGTGAGGTGATTGTACTTATAAGTAAACAGTTCTACAAGGAGCACTTGATGGACTGATTGAGTGCGTTTATAGTTCTTGGGATGAAACTGTTTCTGAAACGCGAGGTCCGTACAGGAAAGGCTTTGACGCTTTTTGCCGTGGTTGAGGTAGTGTGTACTTGAAACTGTATACCGATAATTCTCTTTCCGATCATCTGCTGCTGTGATTCACACTCAGATACAGTGATATAAATACTCCGAGTGGTGCAGTGAGAGTAATATGGAAAAAGATGATCTGCAGTGGCAACCCTTAACGGGAGCAGCAAAAAGAAGAACAAGATGCAGTGAGCGTAACAACGCTAAAGCAGTTATGGTATTTGGAATACTATGGCTATTCCCTGGCCCATTATATTGCTACAGGTTAATTACAATCAGATGCATTACACTAATAAACAATATGCAGTTAATTTCAGTGTATTTATAAAGCCGCGTCAGGAATGTGGAGCTAAGAAAGAGAGGATGAGCACACAGGAACAGTAGTTTGACCATTCTGTGGACCATTATATTGTTACAGGTTAATTACAATCAGATGCATTAAATTTATGAACGATATGCGGTTAATTTCAGTGTATTTGATAAAGCCGCCGCCATGGATTTGGATCTAAGAAAGAGTAACCACACAGGAACAGTAGCACTGCTTTGACGTTGGGTGCCGCCAGTCTGCAAAACCGAGCGGAGAAATTGCGTACGCCAAGGTATGAGTTACCGTGGAAATGTGCGTGGCTTTACGCCAAGTTTAGGTTTTATACATCGCGATTTGAGCGTGGAAAGGTTCGTACGCAACATTTCTGTGCGTACGCACCGTTTATACATGAGGCCCCTGGTGTTTATCTTTATATGCTATTTTATTCTTCCTATTAATTATACCTCTCTTGTATGTGTTTTACTTAATAGCCTACCTTTTTGATGTTTCTCTACTCTTTGGAGCTCTTTGTTCCTGTGGTCTTTTGCTGAATATTGTCAATTGCTTGGCAGTCATTTGATGGGAGAGAAAGGAAAAGTAAAAGGAGCAAGTGGCCTTCCCTTTTCTGTTTCTAGAATTGTGCTTAATTGAGTTCCTTTCTGTGTTTTTGATGTTAGTGCCTGTTTTTTGATACTAGCTCTGCCTTTTGTCTTGGACACCTTTACTTGTTTGAATTATGTTGTCAATGATTTTCCCTGTTTTTGGATTATTTTGTTTACAAATTAGGTTTTTTTTAGCTTAAGGTTTCTTTTCTGATCTGATTGTCATGTTTCCTCCTTAGCTTGCCATGAATGTTTGTTCATGGCTTGACTTTCCCATTGCAGAAGCAGATGTTGGAAGGTCATGCTGAGTGAGTGCCCACCTCTGGATGTACTGTATATTCAACTACAAAGTTGGGTTGGGAGATACACAAGGTCATCGAATGTAACGGTAGTCTACACAAACTTAGAACTATCAAATGTATAAAATTTAGCCTGTCTATTTAATGGTGAAGATACTGTGCAAATACAGTTAGGTCCATAAATATTTGGACAGAGACAACTTTTTTCTAATTTTGGTTCTGTACATTACCACAATGAATTTTAAATGAAACAACTCAGATGCAGTTGAAGTGCAGACTTTCAGCTTTAATTCAGTGGGGTGAACAAAACGATTGCATAAAAATGTGAGGCAACTAAAGCTTTTTTTTTTAACACAATCCCTTCATTTCAGGGGCTCAAAAGTAATTGGACAATTGACTCAAAGGCTATTTCATGGGCAGGTGTGGGCAAGTCCGTCGTTATGTCATTATCAATTAAGCAGATAAAAGGCCTGGAGTTGATTTGAGGTGTGGCGCTTGCATGTGGAAGATTTTGCTGTGAACAGACAACATGCAGTCAAAGGAGCTCTAAGCTCAAGAATAGAAAGGCTAGATTGGACTTTGCTAAAGAACATCTAAAAAAGCCAGCACAGTTCCGGAAAAACATTCTTTGGACAGATGAAACCAAGATCAACCTCTACCAGAATGATGGCAAGAAAAAGGTATGGAGAAGGCGTGGAACAGCTCATTATCCAAAGCATACCACATCATCTGTAAAACACGGTGGAGGCAGTGTGATGGCTTGGGCGTACATGGCTGCCAGTGGCACTGGGACACTAGTGTATATTGATGATGTGACACAGGACAGAAGCAGCCGAATGAATTCTGAGGTGTTCAGAGACATACTGTCTGCTCAAATCCAGCTAAATGCAGTCAAATTGATTGGGCGGCGTTTCATGATACAGATGGACAATGACCCAAAACATACAGCCAAAGCAACCCAGGAGTTTATTAAAGCAAAGAAGTGGAAAATTCTTGAATGGCCAAGTCAGTCACCTGATCTTAACCCAATTGAGCATGCATTTCACTTGTTGAAGACTAAACTTCAGACAGAAAGGCCCACAAACAAGCAGCAACTGAAAGCTGCTGCAGTAAAGGCCTGGCAGAGCATTAAAAAGGAGGAAACCCAACATCTGGTGATGTCCATGAGTTCAAGACTTCAGGCTGTCATTGCCAGCAAAGGGTTTTCAACCAAGTATTAGAAATGAACATTTTATTTCCAGTTATTTAATTTGTCCAATTACTTTTGAGCCCCTGAAATGAAGGGATTGTGTTAAAAAATGCTTTAGTTGCCTCACATTTTTATGCAATCGTTTTGTTCACCCCACTGAATTAAAGCTGAAAGTTTGCACTTCAACTGCATCTGAGTTGTTTCATTTAAAATTCATTGTGGTAATGTACAGAACCAAAATTAGAAAAAAGTTGTCTCTGTGCAAATATTTATGGACCTAACTGTATGTGTGGATACATGTTGAAGGTTCAAAATCTGCGTAGATAATGACTATTGAACCCAGTCTCCTGAAGCTGTGAGGCAGTTGAGCCACAATGCTGCCACCTAGTAAATTAAAAGAGGGAGCAAAGTCCAGAAGTCACAAACACTGGTAAATCTCATAAAATGTGCCACCTGGTTCCAAACAAAATCAACATTTTTTTCAATAGCACATTTTCATGCAAAAAATGTAGCTCAAAGTGCTTTGCCAGATGACAACTAGAAATAAATAAAAAGAATAATGAATAAATTACATATCAAAAATATTAATAATAATAATTCATGACATTTATATAGTGCTTTTCTCAGTACTCAAAGCGCTATCCACACAGGGAGGAACTGGGAATATTAGATAAGAATAAATTAGTATGCACTTACCTAACATAGATATATAAGTAATAGAAAAACACAGAGTCCTTATTTTATTTTTAAGTCTCTAAAGATTTGTTTTTAAGTCTTCAAAAACAAGTACAATAGTATAGTCATATGGCCAGGGAGAACAGAAAAAAAATGTAAAAACTGTAGGGGCGAGATAATGGAGAAAATAATTAAACTCTGTAGGGCTTCAAGGTCAAATGACCAACCAGTCCCCCGTGGGCATTCTACAATCTATGACTGTATCACCATTAACAGGATACTCTTGCGGAGCTCTCGTCATCTTCCCAGCATCTCAAGTGATTGCAGCATATTTAGGCAATGAGGCAGTGAGCACCAGAAAAATGACAATGAACAAAAGTAGTGTCATTTATTAGATTGTAGTTTTATTTGTTTTGTGTTGCATTCTGTTTGTTTTTTTAATTTTTCATTCTGTTGGTTTTACATGTGGTGTTATAATTACAGCATGTTCTTTCTGTTTAAATGCTTTTTGTGGGTGGACCACCGAGAGATAAGAAAAAATTGATATCACCCCCTTCTGAAGTTATTCAAACCACCTGTAAGTGCAAAGATCTGGGACTGAGAATCATTGTCATTTACGGCTGTAGTTTTGTAAGTTCCCTGTTTATTGTTAGATTTTCTGGTTATTGTTGATGTCTGCCTTTCATTTAAAGGATTCTTATTAGTGGACTGTGCTTTGGTCCTTTGTTTGCTTTAGGATTGTCTTATAGGCACTTCCTTTGGGCCCGTTTTGTGTATTTGAGCTGCTCTTTGTCTTTTTTCAATTTGTTTTGTTAATAAGCCTTATTTTATAAAGATTCTTTGCCTATTATGCTTACCCTGTTTATACAAGCTGATGGTTTTTCTTGTGAGGCTTTCATTATTATTGTAAGCTTAAACATTCCCAAGCACATACAGTCCTAAAAATACTCAAAATGCCCACTAAACGGAGAACAAAATAACTGGCTAGTAATGAAAAAGGCCACATGCAAACTTTATATAAATGCTCAGATGCACAAAATAAGCCCCAAAGAGCACAAAAGATACATCCAGGAATTCCAGAAAAGACAGCGGTAATCCAAGACAAACAAATTCAGAAGGCAAGTCAAAAACAGATATTAGGTCAAAAATGCACTAAATCACAAACAATAAACACAGGAGAACTCAAAACCACCATGAGTGCATTGAATGAACCACAAAGAACTGTGGATTTTCCTCACCATTTACAAGACTGAGGACAGTCCCCTGAACTTGAATGAAATATGACAATTATAGAGCCTTGAATGAAATATGACAATTATAGATTTTGAGATTTTTTTAAAGCTGTTTTTCCAGCTCACCATTTTTGGGGCCTGCTCTAGCTGAAGCCTCTAGGTGCCTTGGAAACCTGGCTGAAGTCTAGTGAGCCTTTGCTGGGCAGCCTGCTCCCTACCTTCGTTTGGAGGTCTCACCTTATTTTTGCTTTGGAGGGAACACCAAGTTATAACAAGAAATAGAATTGCATTTAATGAAAAGTATCAATTTGTAGTTCTTGATCACTGTATTGCTGTGTAGTTGTGTGTGGCACATATGTCACATATGTCACATGACCCTAGACATAATAGCAGTCATGGTGTAGAGAATGATGGTGCACATTTCATGGCATCCAAACTTCACTTGCTAAAGGAAAGAACCAGGCAAGAGACTGTCACTTAAGCTATTAACAAAAAATATATTCAGGGAAAGTTTCTGGTTTTGACCTTTTTTAGTTTGACTGACTTTTGTCATTTTATTGAATGATTAGCGACTTTTTGTGTTAACGGCCTTAGCTTATTACAGTGATAATCCTTTTATTTTGCCACTAAAGAAAGACTTGTCTTGTTCTCTGTCACTCTCTTAAAAAGTCTGTCATCATGTAAAGTCATGAAACAATAGTCTGTCCATATATAGAATTGACAGCTTTGTAAAATTCAATTTACTCCATGCATGTGTGGAAATAGTACTTAACCTGAAAGAAACAATATCTAACTGTAGAGGTCAGAATTGACAGCTGTTTGGTTGCATTTTAAGCTGTTTTGTATTGTTTATTAACTCCTATTATTTTTTGCATTTTGCACTTTTCTTTTGCAGAGATAGTAACTTAATGCTGTTGTTGGCAAAAAATTTCTAGGAGTATTATGCATCATATAAGCACCAAAAATGTCACTAATTGAATGCTTGTATGGTTTCAGGCCTCTTTTGTTGAATTTTTCGTCACTCACTTTTTCAGTAGTTAGTCAGAATACCTGAACAGGTTGTGTGAGGTTTATAGTTCAGTTTGGGAGAATCTACAGAAAGAGAAAGACTCCACCAAGATGCAAAGAAAAAAAAACCAACAACTCCAGTAGTCCAAGTAGGGCAAAATCTGTGGCTTACAACCAGAGACAATTACCTGAGGGTTCTGTCCTACAAGTTGGCTCCTCAATATTTTGGATCTTAGATTGTCACCAAGCAAATTTGGTCCTGCAGTGACTTACAGATTAGGTCTTACATCTTTCTTTAAGATTCACCCTTCAATTTATGCCTCCAAACTTAAATATGTCTATTCTAGTCATTTTAGTGAAGAGCTTCTCTTCCCCCACTGATCCAGGCGGACAGTATGTTAGTTATAACTTTGTTTTGACATGACAACATTTTGAACCTCTATAAAGCCCATTTCTAGTTGACTGTTTTCACAAGAAAAGTGGAAGTCATAGGTTATGCCATTGTTATTTTTATGGGTTATCCAAGATTGTGGATAACAAACAAGGTTTTGCATTTGTTTTCTGGATTAGTCTTTATGGTTTAAATATTTTTCTCAATTAAATAATAACTTCGAGTATGTCTAGCAGTTTTGTTTTTATTGCACTGATTGATCTCCATGTTTTTATTTTTTGACTTTAATTTTCATTTCCCAGTCCTTTTGTTCTGGACCTTGTGGCCTACCATTTTCATAATTTGGCAGAAGAGACTTGCAATATACTGACATGTAAACTGAAAATTTTGTCCAAAGCATTTGTTCCTATTTCATAACAACAGTCTAGTAAAACTTCCACAAGATTTCTATCACAGATATCAATTCTTTGGCCAGCCTTATGATCACCTCCACCCACAGTCCTTAGCAAACTTGAATGTCTCTAGTTATGGGAACTATTCACCCATTTGCTACAAGGAACAATGAGGAAGGATTCTGACTTCATCACAACTCAATCACACCAATCCAGCGTATATCAGAGGTCACTAACTTTTGAAAAAACTATAAAGGAAAGATTCTCAAACTTAGTACTCTTAAAGACTCAACACCATCTTTATATCATGGAAATTAATTAAAATGTACACATTTGTAAGAATGTCTTTCTCAGAGCCTCAGAGCTAGGTGTCCTGTTTTTCACTATTACATATCAGAAAAATGTCAAGGCCTGAAGCTGCAAAGGGGGTGGGCAAGGAAAAAAATTATCTGGGCTAGCCAAATTTCTGAGACAAGAAAAATAAATGACCCACTTGAGATTTATCATTAAACCCATGATTTGTGCAGTGCACCGTAATTTGTAACTCATTATGGAAATAAAGATAGAGTGGAATAAGTCCACAAAGCTTGCAACATTATGTTCAAAATGGTTAGCTTTCTACATCACAATACTTCAAGTCTTCTACTATTGCAGTCAAAAGCAACATATTCTGAAGGCAAATACTGAACAGTTATTAATTGAAAGATAAGAAATATACAGTATGTATGTTACGTCAAAAATTTAGCACAGTTACAGAGCAAACAATTTATAACAGTATGAGAAATATTCACACATTTTGCCTAATAGAGAGAATAATGGATACTGTACATGAAGTTGAGTGACTTAGCCAATTGTCCATAATAATATCAAATATAACCAAATACACAATATGGAATACAATGGAGGCAAGGCAAATCTGTATCCTCTGATAAGTGTCATAGTGCAGTCCTTTACTACTGTTATCAGAGATTTGTCTGATTTGTTTATTTTCTTTTATTACACTCAAATTATCTTACTTTCATCATTTTTGTTCATTAGTTCATTCATCTTAATAAAAGGACAAATGTCTATATGTCTGTGTATCTGTGTGTCTGCCTGGTTGCTATATTAATGTCCTTTCAACACATGGCACATCAAAAACATTTGTAGTAATAAAATCCATTGCATTTGCCATTCCAACAGATGACACATCACAAATGCTAACACTGCTTTTATGAATCTCATAACAAATGGCATATAACAGAGACATATGCATTGCCTTTGTCATTCCAACAGATGACGTAACACAAACAGTTGTAGTAATGCATTTTATTATTACATGCATTTTATGCTATGCATTTTATTACTGGGTGCATTGCAAATTACATTATAATAGAGGATGTACTGCAAAGGTTAATGCTGAGGTCTATGTTGATTACTTATGTTTCCACTCATCTTAGACCGATAGCATAATGTAGCTAGTTACCTCATAATAACTGCTACATGTCTAAACATGAGTGGAGGCTGACTTTTTAAATAACTGAAGCTGTAGCAAAATTAGCAGTTTGTTCTTGTAAAAGGCAGTAAGTCTCCATAAGCATTTGTGCACATTGAAAAAGCCGCAGGCATATCAGAGAGATTATTATACATGAAAAACATCATCAGAGGCAGTAGAACATTCTGGTTCCTGCTGCCTGCAAGCTAAGAGTACTGGGAGTGTGTTAGAAGCTAGATGAAGCACACATGACTGTAGGTGGAGGGCCAGAGGGGCTGGCATTGATTTTTTATTTATCTAAGCAGGTGATGTGCACAAACTGTTTTGTTACTCTTTGGTAATGTCTGATTGATAATACTTTTTTGTACTTCCTGATACCAGCCGAGAGGTATAAAAAGAAAACCAAAAATATATCAATAAGTATTAATTGTGAAAAATATACCTGCAGATATGGTTTGATCACCAGTTTATATTACAGGGAAGAGTCTGCAGAGTTTACAGAAAAACAGCATCTCTTGCAATGGATGTTGAGTGGGTTACTCTCTTTCACCATTAATAGATCTGATAGTGGGAATAATTCTTTATGACTTTATGTTTCTGAGGATTGCATCATATTATTTTAACACCCTGCTCTCAAAGGATATGTCATACTTTTCTTATTTGAATCAGAATTCTTGAAATATCTGCTTATTCAGCTCTATTCTGCAGTAACATGTTTCTAATCAGTTTCTTTCGACTGCTCCCGTTAGAGGCTGCCACAGAAGGTACTTGTAAAATAACAACTGAAAATCTGTGAATTAACAACAGTTTCAATGAGTTAGGCATTAGACAGTAATACCAAATAGGTCACTTCAGTAGTTAAAACATCAGAACCAACCAAATTTCAACTTACTCAGGGCACATTGTTGGCATCAAACTTGGAGAACTTGTCTACTAAGATCCTACTCACATTTCATTGGAAAAAACAAACCAATATCTAATAAATTCTTAGAAGAACTTTTATAATCTATTTATTTTGGAACTTTCAGCTGCTCATATTAATTTCAGTTCTCCATCCACAGTATCATCCTTAGAAAAAGGAGTTGCACTTTTTACACTTATTTTGCTCTAATCAAGATGTGTAGGGCATGCATCTACCACTTTTGTTTTACTTTTTTTTGTTTGTTTGAGCCATCTATGAATGGGGTGTGGTGAGGTTTGTGGGGTTGGAAGGGCTGCTGGTTGGATGGCAACTTTATTCTCTTTTTGATGTTGCACTTTACTTAACTTGTTTTTCCCCTTTTAAATCTCTTAAAAATAATTTAAAATTGTTTACAAAAAAAAACTGCAGACCTTGTTTTTTTTGTAAAACCTTTACAGAAGCACCAGCAGCCATCTGCATTGTGCACAAACATTATGCCACTAGACCAAAGACTCGTGCTCTGTTCAATTACCAAAGTCAGCATTCTCTGTATGTCTCCTTTGAGTTCAGTTTGTTTTGTTTCAAGTCTGTAGGAGCACACTCTCACCACCACACTTGGGTTAAACTGAATATCAAGTGAAACTGACATTTCTAGACACAAGACAATGTCGCCCATAGTGAAATCTTGATCTGTGAGAAATACCTTAGTGAGTCCAGTAACTACTCCTGGCACTATCATTAATATGAGAAATCTGTTCTTGTTTACATTTAGTAGGACATAAAACAGCATAGTCTGTAGTAGGGGTCATCAAATAGATTTGATATGAGGCTAAATTCTCACAGAGTTAATACTCTTTGGACCCTGGTGTAACACACACAAACATAAATATGTATCAGAAAATTTAATAGACATATTCCTCCAATAACTCGTGGATACTCTTATCCAATCACTTCACTGACACCACACATGCATTAAGTCTATGCAATAGGGAAATTCAGAAAGTGTTTTAAAAGAAAGATATGATCATCACATTGAACACCTTATTAATCTTACAGTGTGCATGTACAAAATGTATTCACTGTCATATTCTGTTCAGTAACCAAAAAGTACAGTGCCCTCCTTGATTTACTAGCTGAACGTGTCTTTCATATGCTGATGAGAAAACTGAAGAGGAGTTTCTTTCCATAATCCATTTGCATATTAAACAAGGTCAGTGCCTAGAGCTACATAATTCCCTATTGGTAATTCTCCTATATTTATTTATTTATTACATATTTTTACAATCTTTATATTTAATACGCTACCGCGGCTGTTCGTTTGTCTGTCCAGGATTTTAAATCACCTGTAGCTCTCAAACCATTTGACCTAATGACCTGATATTTGGTACACATACAGTATACTATGTGACGTCTACTATCTGCTTTCGGGGTGATGATTGACCTCGAAGGTTATTCATCTTTTTATTTTTATTTTATTTTATTGTAGAATCCGCTTTCGGCAGCAGCCACCTGGGCAACCGTGCAGCGCATGTGTACGGGCACCGTTCTCATCCCTACCACCTTCACCGTCACTTCCCCTACCTCTTCATATCTTAACTCATTCTTCAGGCAGATTGAAGATTTAAGTGCCAGCTTAAGTGAAAAATGAAAGAATATCTATGAAGAATTTGCAACACAAATACTGACTTAATCAGTTTTAACTTGAAAAGATGGCGACAAAAGAAGAGAAGAAGCACCCTGCTAGGGTGGAGGAAAGAAGAGCTGCTCAGGAAGCAGCAAGCGCATCAACCTCTGAACAAATGAATGGTAAACGTACAGAGAAAGAGAATGAAAAAACTATGAATGCTCAAGTCAAGTGTACTCACTGCACGTTATCGTACAATGTGCCGTTACTGGTATTAATATAATTCTTTGTGCTTATTGAAAAGTATTTATTATTTATTGTCTTTTCATATTCTTCTAATGCACAGTCTTTCAGTTTTCTTTAAGCATTTTGCTACATATTGCACTATGTATAATTGTATGTGACAAATAAAATCTAATTTGATTTAATTTCATAAGACTTTCCTATTGCTTAACCCATAACTGAGCCATTGAACAGGAATAATCATAGCATCAGCAGCCACTCCTCACTGAGAATGCTTCCCATTCTCTTCTGTAGAAATCAACTGCCTTAATCACACTTTAGTTGTTATATTAATAAACATTATTTTCGTTTCAAAAACCCAATGAACGATTAAAATGTAGTGTTTGAAGACTGAAGAATGCTGTTTTAACAGCTCTGCTAAATACATGTGTCAGTAATTTTGCTTTTCAATTAATACAGTTCAATACATCAGAATACCCTGCTTGTGCTTCAAAGCTTTATGAGCTGAGCCACAAGAATGTCTGGCCAATTTTGACCTTTGGGAACACAAAATAAATTTAATTTTGTAATGAACAAACTGATCATCTGATTTTGTCACTTTTTGTAGAACAGTCAAAGGTACCGTAAGCTGGTTAGAAAATGGAAGGAATGGTTGAGTGGGCAAGTGTAGCATAGTCATGTCCATTACATTTAGATGAAGGAAAACCTACATTCCTTCATCAGGGCTTTATATGGTGCTGCAGTATAAAGCAATCCATGTTGCTTAATTTGTAAATCACTCAATTGACAGATGTAAGTTAAAGCAATTATAACTCACAAATGATTTATGACAAACTCACATCATCACCCCTTCAAAGCAAATGTAAATAATATATTTTTATTTGAGAACAAATTCAGAATACAATCTATGTGGCAATAATGAAAGCCTTTTTAAGCATTATTTTAACTATATTAAGTTACTTTTCCACTGAATTTCAAGCTCTGTAGACTCAAAATGGCAAACCTGGAATTTTTTTAACTTAATTTCAATATGAATTCTCTCCCATAGCTTGTGTGTCTTGTTAACCTGAATTGGGCACTTATACTTTTCAAATTTTCTGCAAGTGTATGATTTTATAGATGCACATATTTTTAATATTACTGAAAAAATGTGGTAGAGGAGGATAATCTTGGGCTACAGAAAACTTGGCATTCCAGGTCTACAGGTTCTTTTTGCTCCCTGATGTCATATGGCCTTTGCAGGGGTGCTTAAAGTTTAAAAAGGGAGGTAGCAAAAGCAACATTATGCAGTTCCCAGTTAAAATTCATGGAATGCAACAATTTGATTATACAATTGTTTGCTTTTTGATTGGGCTGTGATGATATTGATTATGGTTTTACTTTTTTGCAACTTTCTTGGCATCTAAGAAGTTTATGGTGTTTTGTAGGTCAAGGAATCTAGTAGTTACATTTATTATTTACTCCATTACACTGTAAAAGTCATTCAGTTTCTTCTCTGGTGCCATCTTATTTTTCTTATGGGCACTATAATTTTGGGATAGTTTTGTAAACAGTTGCTATGCCATTGCTAGGCTGGATGACTAAGTGTGTGCATTACTGCGGCGGTAAGAAGGTCAGAGTCGTGCACTTCCTAGTCATCCAAGATTGGATTTTTAAAAAAACAAATACTCTAATATCATTTCCTATTGTTAGTTTGTTTTTAATGTAGTAGTTACAACAACATTTTCTGCCCTCTGGCTATGAATTGTACTGCCTGCACTAAGTAGCAGTAGTTCAGCACATGCACTCCAGAATAGGTCATCCACCTGAAGCTAAGCATGTTTGGGCCTGGCCAGCACTTGGTTGGGAGAAAATCTAAGAAAAGCTTGGGTTGCTGCTAGAACAGGTGTTTTCAAGGCCATCAGGAGACACTTACCCCGTGGTCTTAATGTGTTTCCCAATTCCTCAGTGCAGTGATGAGGACACTATGCTGTAAAAATGGCGCCGTCCTTCAGATGACTCTCTGTGGTCATAAAAGATCCTTGGGCATCCTTCTTAAAGAGCAGGGTGTGTCCTGATGTCCTGCCTAAATTGGCCATGATGGCCTTGTCATTCTGGCTTCCAAATTGTCCTTTGTCTCTAATTGGCTATCTTTCTCACCACTACCCCACATAATAGCTCATGTGTGTTGAGCGTACTGGCGTAAAAACGGCTGCTGTTGCATTATCCAGGTGGATGCTACACATTAGTAATGGTTGAAGTAGCTCCCCACTCACTGTGTAAAGAACTTTGAGTGGTGAGGAAAAGTGCTATGTAAATGCAGAGAATTATTATTATTATTATTAAAATGAAAAGGGAATCAGGAGAATTTGCAAG
This sequence comes from Erpetoichthys calabaricus, assembly GCF_900747795.2. Classification (NCBI taxonomy): domain Eukaryota; kingdom Metazoa; phylum Chordata; class Cladistia; order Polypteriformes; family Polypteridae; genus Erpetoichthys; species Erpetoichthys calabaricus. Next base: position 179,412,988 of record NC_041399.2, on the reverse strand, counting down.
TTCAAAATAACCAGCCACAGGTAGAAATCTTGAAGACTCAAGACATGAAAGAAATAAAGCAAACTGAGGATGTTAATTAAAGTCAGGATAAAGTGCAGGATTTTGTAGCCAAAAGAGAAAATGTAACCAGAGCCATATCAATCAAACTTCAAATGACGTCAAGGAAAACTTCCATCCATCCATCCATCCATTGTCCAACCCGCTGAATCCGAACACAGGGTCACGGGGGTCTGCTGGAGCCAATCCCAGCCAACACAGGGCACAAGGCAGGAACCAGTCCCGGGCAGGGTGCCAACCCACCGCAGAGGAAAACTTCCAACAGAATAAATTAATAAGAATGGTCAAGGAATTATCAGTATAGTCAGACTGCTGATATCAAGTGTCACATAATCCTGATTTTCTTCATAGCAAACAAAAATGACACTGCCCATGAAAAAAACACCATGGGAGAGTATAATTAAATTTGAACTTGAAATTGAAATTTGAAATACAGAATAAACATAATGAATGGATTACTTGTTCTTGAAAACCTTGACAAAAACATTCTTAAAAAATGTAAAAAAACAAAGAACAGCCAGAAAAAATTAAAGTTGTCAACCAATTTATGACACAAATTACGTACTGTCTCTGGTTATACCTACCGTTTTTGACTTACTACCTACTGCTCAGAACTCTGATTATAATTCATCTCGCTACACAAAAAGCATCTCGCTACACATTTTGCTTGTTTAATTACAGTCCTCCTTACAACCACTGCTTAAGTTCTGACTTTCTGTGCCATCTTTTGATTGCATTTTCTCCCAAAACTCCTCTTGCCTTGTGCAAGTAGTACATGGATGGCATATAGATGAGCTTGCATAAGAGGTTTAATTTTATTTAATTTCCCTCACAGTAGGAACACATAATAGATGCTGCTGTTGTGTTAGTCAGGTTGGACTTTCCAAATGTTCCATGCAATGTCTCCTATACTCCAAATAAAGGCAAAATCTTGATCAAAACCTGTGGAATCTCCTGACAAGAGGAGATGTATGAGCAGGTTGCAATCTATCCTATTTATTTGCATAGCATATCTTAGAGTTTCTATTTTATCTTTTGACTAAGCCATTCATCTGAGGATTATAGAAGTGCTTAAGTTGAAATTTTCCTCTAAACATTATAGATGCAAATGTGCTGTCCTGGTCAGTCAGTATTGCCTTGCGGATACCAGCTCAGCTAAGCAGACCTAATAGGTTTTTGGCTATTGTTCATGAGTTTAATGGAAAGGCCTATGAGTAATACACTGAGTACTTTGTGCCAGAGTCCATAGTATGTGCCGATGACCTCTGGCTAACTTTTCTAGTGGCCATACAACATCCATAGCTAGCTATTGAATGAAATATTGATTATTGCTAGAGGTACTAGTGGAGTGTGGCCAGGCTTTACAAGTTGTGTAAGCTGACACTCCAGACATAAGGCTCAGTAATATTCTACTTCAGCTTATGATGAGTCAAATGAACAGATAAAACAATTGCTCTTTGATTTTGTCTCTACCAAGAATATTGTTGTGAGGTCCTCCTCACAATGGACCTTCCTCATGCATTCTCCTCTTGACTGACATTAGTCAGTTTTAAACTGTGGAATCACTTGTGCAGTCCTCTTCATCACTTTAACATCCAGGCTGTCTTTGCATTTCCACATTTTCAATACCAACCATGAATGGCAGGTCTCTAATCAACCTTAAAGCTGGCCACTTCCTTAAAGAGAAAGAAAAGAGACACTTTGACGACACCCAAGACTAGACATTACAACCTTAGGAAGCAAAACCCATGAGACAGTGACTTTTGCACGTCATGTCCTACTTACAAACAATTTAAAACAAGTTCACTGACATCTAACCTAGCAGTTGATGGAATGCTTTTGGCAGACACACTTCAGGTGCTCCCAGCTCTTAAAACAATGACAAGCAGAACATGCAGCTTGGCAGCAGCAGCTGCAGCTGCAGCAAACCTGCAGATGATCCGAGCGCTTCTCCTTAGCGTGCGTTCAGCCCTTGAACCCCCACCCCACCTTCCAAACGATAGCGGCAGAGACGCGAAGTGGCAAAATGACAGCTGCTGTACAGGCTTTTAAGTGATTGACACAAAGCGCGACAAGCAGAACACACAGCTGGCCAGCAGCAGCAGCAAGACAGCAGTTGAACCGATCGCATCTCTTTAGCGTGCGTTCAGACCCCCCCTTCACAGCGTTATAAGTCCCAGTATTTACAGCCTGGGGCAGTAAATAAAGGACAAATATTGTTTTTACGAAAGTTTTAAAGTAAAAAATGAAAATAATGCATATGTACCAATTCCCATGAAAATAACAATCTCTTTAAATTGTTAATCTGGTAAACCAAACCCGGGGGTTGGCGAGCGAAGCGAGCAGGGGGCAGAGCCCCCTAGTAATAATAATAATAATAATAATAATAATAATACTAAATCTGCGATGTAGCGGAGGCGCGATAGCTGAACCGCAATATAGCGGAGGATCACTGTAGTGTCTTGTGACAAGGACGAGACTTCAGACATTATAAAGGTTTGGGGCAGCTACCTGTATATTATATCCTGTTTGCAAAAGTTTGAACAGAGATATTCACATGACTGAGTCCAAAATAGAACTGAATACTTGGAGGTAAGATGGCAGTTTCAAGGGCTGGGGAATGAAATGATGTCATATATGCCGGAACCAGAAGTGACGTCATCAGAGGTGCTGGAGCCTGAAGTGACATCATCAGATGTGCCGGGACCTGGCAAGATTTCCCGGGAATGGTCTGCAAGAAACTGAGAGAGACAGTCAACACATTCTGCCACCCCCTGGTCTGGTGTAGTATTACATTTACTCAGGCCCTTTAGCTCTCTCCTACTTGCATGTGTGTGACAGTCTATTAACTTATAAGGTGAAGTCCTTTGCTGTCACCTATCCACCAAGTCATATAACCATTTGACAATTCTCCTTGGTCTCTGTCTTGCTTGTGTAGAGAGTCCGATATCCTTAACACCTATTCAATTACTAACTATCTAGTGTCGTCCACCAACACTGCATCTCTCTGATGTGTCCCTGCCCTGTCTTTGTGCTCTCCCACACTGGTATAATAAATTGCTCTCTTCTTGGCCATGTGGGTCAAAATAATTATATTTCCAGGACACAAAAAAGGAATTTCTACTTTGCATGTTTTCCCCACATCTGCGTGGGTTTCCTCCAGGTGCTCCGGTTTCCTCCTACAGTCCAAAGACATGCAGGTTAGGTGCATTGGCGATCCTAAATTGTCCCTAGTGTGTGCTCGGTGTGTGTGTGTCCTGCGGTGGGCTGGCACCCTGCCCAGGGTTTGTTTCTGCCTTGCGCCCTGTGCTGGCTAGGATTGGCTCCAGCAGACCTCCGTGACCCTGTGTTAGGATATAGCGGGTTGGAGAATGACTGACTGACTGACTGATCCCATGTAAGAGGAAAAAGTTAAAAATTAATGCTAAATGATTCTGCATTGAGATTATCTGTTTTAAGGCTAGGGTGATACATTGGGTCTGTGGGTAGTACTGCTGCCTCATGGACCCAGCATCCTCAGTTTGAAGTATTGTGCTCAGGCATATGGCTTCTCCTCTTAGCATTCTGTGTTTCCTCCCTTATCCCCAAAGATGTGAAGGTCTGGTTAACTGGTGACCTTAAATTAGCCCTCTGTGAGTATGTGAGTATGGGCATGAGTGTTAGTGGGCTTTGCTGTGGAATGGTGTCTTCTTCAGGGCTGTTTAACGGCTTGTGGCCAGTGGTTCCATGATAGGTCTGTATAACCCTGGATTGGATTAAACAAGCTGAAAAATGTAATGTTTTGCTATTTTATGCTTACAGTATATCTGCTAAAATGTAAGAATGCTTTTAAGTATAACCATAATAATACAGTATACCTTCAGATTACTTTCTTTCAGGTTTTTTGTTTATTCATTCCATTATTCTTCTATTTCATCTTCAATTCTTAAAATTTTACAATTTTCTCTGGAATGAATTGTTCTCTAGAGTTCATTAATTTCTCAAAGAGATTCTTTGTTCTCCCATCTTGGTTATTCTTTTTTTCAGTTCCAGATAAAAAATATTTTCTAATTTTTGGCTTTTGTTTGAAATTCCTGGGAAAGGCTGCCTTTAGTCTCTATTTGTTTATTGTTAATATCTCATGAAGCAACTGATTAGTTACCCTCCTTTGGTAGATTTCTCTTCTTTTGAAATGATATTATAATTCAGACGAAGCAGTATCCATCAGTCTCAAGCACCAAGACAGGGTTCAGACATAGGGAGACAAAGTGCATAATGATGGCCTACTGCTGTGTAGTGTTAAACAGACCCAATCCAAAAGCTATGCATATTCAGTATAACAAGGAGTAAGCAACACAAGCACCAGGCATACAGAAATAAAAAAAGAAGTTTTCTGCTGGCACAAAGACATGACACTGGTGCTAAAAAATACTAGCATGCCTTAAATGTAACCTAAAAAGCAAACCAAAATAGAAAACATGGCTCTGTTTGGTCAGCATGGGTGGCTGCCTGTTTTAAAGAACTCCACAACGGTATAAACATCACAGTGCAGTGGTAAATGGCAAAACAGATTTGATAAACAACAAACTGACAGGAACAGAAAAATAAAAAAGTACAATGCTACAAATGTAACATTCAGGAAGGCCAAGAAAAATAGCAAAAAAAAAATGCAAAGAAAAATAATTTTCCAAAACTGATAGAACATCTTATGATTTTAGTTTTTAACAGGTCTGCTTTTACAGAGGGCCAAGATGACTGTGGAGACCACACAACCATACCCACAAACCTCAGATACCGATCACCACACTACACCTGTCATTTGATAGGCACCAGTGATGCCCATCTTGAATCTCTGGTATAACATGAGACCTTAATAAAACAATAAAAATGAAAAACACAGAAAATAAATTGCAGTAGCAACCTGTGTGGGATATACTTATCATGTTATGAAAACTGACTTTATGACAAATAAATGTGGTAAGAACAATTGTAAAGAACATAGTATTTGAAGAATTAGAAGTAAAAGCATAAGATAGTAAGTACTTACTCCGTAGATTAGACAATAATGATTGTATAAATCTACAAACATATCAGACCTAAATGAAAGTGATAGTTTACTTAAATGCAGAATTTATTGAGATATAGCATTTACAGTAAAGTAGAGGTGCAGAAAATGTTGATGAGAAGTGAAGAAAATCATATAGAGAAAGACAAATTACTTTTCTACCATTATTCATTAAAAATGCTGGCATAGTAAATACAACAGTATGGAGGAGTGTGAAAAAATCGTGACCTAGGGGACATCCTTATCAGAGTCACCTTACTGATTAAAGAAATATATACGTCATTATCAGAACAATTTGTAGATATTATAGATGCACACATGTTTGATCGTGTTATCAGATCACCTGTGCACCAAGAACAAAGCTTAGCTTCTTTTTCTTAATGTGGAATAGAATGAAATGTCAAAACGCTGTACCACTGTGACCTGTAACCTCTTACCTGTCTCACTGTCCGTATTGTACCCTGTGTACTCAACCCTAGCTAGGGACCTCAGAAGGTAGACTGGAACTGTCTTGTTTTTTCAAGTCTTTACTTCAGCCCAGTTTACCACAAATAGAGGATCCCACAAAGTACCTTTTATGTCCTTAACAGACCACTCAAGGTTGATTCCCATGAGGATCAAAAGCTGTAATAAGCTGCAAACAGACTAGCTACACAAAACATTTTAAAGTCCTGCTTTGCCTTTCAACTTTCCCATAATACACTTCACTCCTTGTTCTGTTCTGGGGCCTTGTTATTTTTAGCTCTTATTAGGGACTTAGCCCAGACACACAAGTTAATGCTGCTAGTCAAAGGTATCCCCATGGAGTTTTGCTTGTGTTGTTCATGCATATAAGAGAGCGGCATTAAGGGGGATGTGGCCTCTCAAAGATTAGGGGCTGGATGCCTGAGATCAGGGGCTAAAGTCACAGAAGTCCCTCCCAACATGCCACTGGTTCAGTTTGTCAAGTCTTTTAGACCTTGGCTGTTTACCTGAAATCTGTCAATTGAAAAGTTTAAAGAATCTCCACGCAGAATTTTAACATAACTGGTTTAGCTATTTCTTTTACCTGTACAGGGCAATACTTGAGTACTTTATTATGTATGATAACTTGAATCATTTCTTTCCCTAAAAATAAATAATATGTGTTCTGAAAGACACTGCCAATACCGTTTCATTGTAAGGGGTAGTTATTAAGGTAAAAAGTTAATTGAGCAAAAGGCCTGAGTATTTTTTTTAATTTCACTAAAGAGGGAACAATGCAAGGCTTGTAACATGCAATCATTTCTTTTTAAGGCAGGCTGATGGAATGGTTGTGCTTTTGCAGCCTTGAGAACCTTATGACTATGAGACATAAGTACGGACATTTAAAATTAAAAAATGTTTACTACACTAAGAACAAGAACGACATGTCTGAAACCCCTGGATTCCACTACAACTGAAGGTTTACAACTCATGGTATGAACATGAATCTTTTAGAAGTGCCATACTCATTTAGAGCTGCATCATATTAGGCTTTCATTTCAAAAGACAGTGTTATGAGTTCAAGTTACTGAGGATGTATTTTAAGGTAAACTACCTGTGCAACAGCTGTAGGGTCCAGGGCCTCATGCTACCAGTAGTGACACTGACTGTAGCCAAATGCAAAACTAGTGAAAAAACAGTCAGAAAAGATGAGGAAGGAAAAATGTCAGTGGCCTCCAACTGTTAAACCATTCCTGTTTTGGGGGTCGTCTCATTGTTGCCCCTCTAGTGCACCTGTTGTTCATTTCATGAACACCAAAGCAGCTGAAACTGATTAACAACCTCCTCTGGTACTTAACTGACCAGATCAATATCCCAGAAGTTTCATTGACTTGATGCTATACTCTCATTAAAAAGTGTTCCTTTATTTTTTTTCAGCAGTGTATATATATATATATATATATATATATATAATATGTGTTATGTGTGTGTGTGTGTAAATGTATATATCTGAATACATATATATATAACATTAATTAGCAAAACATAATGGATGTAAAAGAAAAAAACTGGAACACAGAACTGTCACTGCAACCCTGCTCATGATTATGCGGGCTTAGAAAATGATATGGTATTGTATGAAATTATTTTTTTGCTCCCATTATTATTCTATTATTTTTATTATTTTTATATTTTATTGCTACCATTTTTGGTTATTTACTTTGTGTGAGAAAGAATGAAAGGGCCAGGAGATAAACAAGACATAAATACTGAAACCAAAGTCAGAAAACCAGGAGATCAAAAAGATACTCTAGTGATAAAAACAAAACATAAAGCAAAACTAAATGAGAAATGGGTCAGAATACTCTTAATATTAAAACAATAAGAATCATAAAAACACTTGGAATTTCTTTGGGGAATCTGCAAAATCAGATGAGGAAGTAACTGCACAGAGAGATCTTTATACCCTGAGACCCAGAAAATCATTTGATTTGTGACCTCTTATGTTTCTGCAGCAACCATGAAATAAAGCATCTTGTGAAGAAAACAAAATGGTGTTGCAAAACATAAAGGGTCAGATACAGTAAACTGTACCTGATATAGTATTGTACTATCTGTGGATCAAGTCCAGACTACATAGTATGGTTATGAAGAGGAGACGAACTTCTTGTCTAACTTCTGTTGCAGTGAACAGCAGGACAAGATCAATACCAAGTTTAATAATACCCAGCTAGTCTTATTTTTTTTTCGTTTCTCCTGAGTTTGCTCAGCTGGCCATCTGATTGCCCGTTAACGGCAGGGTGACAGCAATTAACGGCTTGCCCTCTCTCAATTAATCACTTGCAGCTGAACACTTCTCTTTATTTGACGGGACAGAGCACAGGAAAAATGTACATTCTTATGTAAACTTAAAAAAAATAATTTCAATCGTTAAGTTACTGTACAGTACATTAGATCAAAATGAATGTTGCTGTCGTTGTAAATGTTATGCATGCTAAGTACCTAAGAAGGTCATAAAATCTATGTAAAGTACAGTATATACGTAGAATGTAATGATGACAAATAGTAAATGTTTGTAGAATAGGAAGTGAAGCATAACTGTCTCTCAGAAACTGATGGGTGGATGATGATTAACCATCAGGGTGACCCTGGGTGCACACCCTGGCATATGCAAGAAAAACGTAATGCAGGTGTTGTACCAAAGTCACCTCCTCCACCAAATCATCAAGAGATACTACTTTATCTTTCTTAAGGTAAATATGTAAGTGCTATTGATTAATTCAGTCAAACTATTAGGTGAGCCTTGAGTGTTAAACAATTTTGTTTGACTGTAGCTACAACAGGATTTTAGAATGTTAATATTATCAATGGTAACATAATCCTCTGCTCCATTAAATCCAGACTGGAAGTTCAGAATCACTTTAGATTTCATCTGCTGTCACCAACTGACCTGTAGATTATGCCCTAGAAATTAAACTCCTTCCTAAAAGTAGCTGTCTTGCAGTTACAGTCATTACATTTCCAACATCTCTCCCCCTTTCAGTAGCACCAGCAATGGTTTTTATTTCAGAGCAACTTCACACTCTTCCACGCAATAACGTATGTGGTTACTCGTACATTACATGGCCGCCCCTTCATCTAATGTACAAGTGACTGCTGACTTAAATCTACAAGGGAGACCACCCTGAAACCCTAGAGCCTGTGAGGGTCTTAATCTGGTAATTCAATAACTCATTTTCTTAGTTACATTGATAATACAGAAGAGTTAATACTTGTCATTAATTTTGCACCCAGCTTTTGTAAATAAACAAATTATTCCAACAGTCACCAAAGTGAATAAAATGCCTAGCCAGAGACAGGACCATATTCATAAGGAATGTCTCATCGCAGTGCACACTACAGCTGCACTTAGTCTTAGTCTAGATAGAGATAGAGATACTGTAGATAGATACTTTATTAATCCATCCATCCATCCATTTTCCAACCCGTTGAATCCAAACACAGGGTCACGGGGGTCTGCTGGAGCCAATCCCAGCCAACACAGGGCACAAGGCAGGAACCAATCCTGGGCAGGGTGCCAACCCACCGCAGACTTTATTAATCCCAAGGGGAAATTCACATACTCCAGCAGCAGCATACGAATAAAAAACAGTATTAAATTAAAGAGTGATAACAGTACAGGTATACAGACAGACAACATCTTTGTATAATGTTAACATTTACCAACCCCGAGTGGAACTGAACAGTCGCATAGTGTGGGGGAGGAACGATCTCCTCAGTCTGTCAGTGGAGCAGGACAGTGACAGCAGTCTGTCGCTGAAGCTGCTCCTCTGTCTGGAGATGATACTGTTCAGTGGATTCAGTGGATTCTCCACGATTGACAGGAGTCTGCTCAGTGCCCGTCGCTCTGCCACAGATGTCAAACTGTCCAGCTCCATGCCTACAATAGAGCCTGCCTTCCTCACCAGTTTGTCCAGCCGTGAGGCGTCTCTCTTCTTTATGCTGCCTCCCCAGCACACCACCGCATAGAAGAGGGCGCTCGCCACAACCGTCTGTTAGAACATCTGCAGCATCTTATTGCAGATGTTGAAGGATGCCAGCCTAAATTCCACCACCAGCTCCTTAGTTTTGCTGGTGTTCAGGTGTAGGTGGTTTGAGTCACACCATTTAACAAAGTCCTTGATTAGGTTCCTGTACTCCTCCTCCTGCCCACTCCTGATCCATTGCTAGTCCACAGCTCTGAGTGACAGTGCAAATGCTAATCCCAAAAGTTAGTCTTGTTACCGTAAAAATGTACTAAAACCTAACCTGCACAGGATCATCCCCAAGCACACAATACACTGCAACTGACCAAAAATAACCTTAAAAATATAATAATCATCCAAAATTATACTTTTCAAAGTGTTTGTGGGAAAAGCACATAACATCATGTCAATTAGGAACATAGGGGTGGCCATCGTGTTTATGGATGCCAAGACCATTGTCAATCCCATGACAGAATATTGTATTACCATGACCTCATGGACATTCTCCTATATAAGATGGCAACACCCAAGTTTCTTTTTTTTCACTTTAAATTTTGCATCCAGCACTGTGATCATCTGAGAGCACGAGAAAGACAGTGGAAACTTTCTTCCATAATTTCGTCTACATGACATTGACACTGTGTCATTTCTTTACACATACTTACTTTGAGGAAGAAACATATAGCTTTTTTAAGGAAAATTATGTAAGTAAGCAGCTGACCTAAACAGCTCAGTCTGAAATGTATGGGGCATAGGCTGTGAAACTAAACAGTCTCATTAATGACACTATGAAATCACAATTACCATGTTTAGATACACCCCTAATATTACCAACTGTAGTGTTGTGATAATTACAGCAATTAGAGAAAAAGATAAAAGCAATAGCTAGAAAGCCGGTAGAAGGCATTCAAACACATCTGGGACACAGATGGATGATTTCCAGCTTTTGGCTTTAAACTACATGTTATGAAGGGATGTACTGTAATTCCCAATGTCAAAGACACAACAGTATACCGTACATGAGGAATGTGTTCACATGTTAAAATTAAAAATATAACATATAATTGCCTCAAAATTGAGAAGGTTAGAGTGTAGCTTGGACTGCATAACAAGCACTACAGCAAAAAAAGCAAATAAGATATGTACAAAAGAAAATTTCAATTTCCAGATAAAGAGGACTTGAAAACTTTCAACATTCATCTATCTAATGCACATTCATCAGCCAAGCAATGTAATCCAAAGAAGTAGAAAAATATTTCAACCATTTTAAATGAAATCTACTTTGCTCAAACTGAAATACAGTAATTATTATGCTATGTTTATGACGTTGTGCAAATCATTATATAGTGGCTTTTTTCCAAATATATGATTTGTTTCTATATATTGCATACATTTTATGCAAAACCAGGTCAGAGAAAGATAGACCCAGGAGTAAAGGGATACAAATGCATTAAAGGTACACCTGCAGTAACATACAGTACTTTTCACTTGCTGTTTTAGTGCAATGGCAATTATTCTGCTGTCACTAGAGGCGTGTTCACATGTAATTGCAAATATATTGATCCTGTCATTTATTTGGAATATAGTTATGTGTTAACCCCCAGACTGTTACATGTCACGAACCTTCAGAGACAGATTTTTGCCTTGCCCTTTTGCCAATGTATGTGCCTAATTTTGTGCCTCTGCTTCTTGTGATTCCTGTTTTTACAAATGGCCTTCACTCAATGAATCATGTGGTACAATTCACGAGAGGCGATCCAGCTCACTGTTGAGGACCCGAGGGGCTGGACAAGGCCAAGGGGATGCCCACATAACACCTAGCTGCGGCAGATAGGTGGTCATTTCCAGGGGGTGGGACTGGACTGCATGTCTGCCTGGGGGGTTGCCAACTGAGATCCTAAGACGTTTCATCATGTGGTTGGTGGGGCAACTCGCTGTACCAGTGCATGCTCCTCAACCTGACTTCCCTATTACAAATGTATGTCTGCATTTGTAGCAATGTTATCCTGTGGGAGTAACTTCTCAATGTGAGGTGCCTTATGGAGAAGATTCCTTCTGCTGTGGTCAGTATCATGTCCTATGAAGGAGCAGTTCCAATTTTTATTACATTCATAAAAACTTGATGTATTTGTTAGTTTTGTAGTTTTAAGGAAATTATAGCTTACAGAGGTACTTTAGCAGTATTACACTGCTGCAAGATTTAACATTGCTGCCTCATTCCTTCAGAATTCTGGATTCATATTCTAGCCTGATCAGTTCTGGGTGAAGTTTGCATATTGTTCATATGCAAAAATGAGTTATCTTCTGATATTTCAATGACATGTCAGTTAAGCTGGCTTATTTTAAGCATTCCCCTAATGAGTGACTGTGTGAATTTGCCCTGCAATGGAATTGCTCCTATCCAGGGATGGCTAATGCGCTGTGCTTGATACGGCCTGATACAAGTCACTCTGCTAAGACACTTCCTACCAATAAAACTAGTTCATTCATCATTGAGGCAGTCAAACCCACATAAAAGGTCACCTCCCTCAAATACTGAAGTAGCAAGTAACTGAAGAACCTGTTTAGTGCACAGCAAAACCAATCAATGAGTCCACATAGCTATCAACCAGGTAAACCTGCAGAGTAAAGTGTCCAAGCTAACTTGGCCAGTAATCAGTAACAGTTTAGAAAAACATGGCATGTTATACACATTGTAGCCTTTATACTTAACAGAATTATTGACATTTATAGCATAATCAAATAAAGTATGTGAAATGTGCATAAAGTAGAAAAACAGCTTTTCTGTTTATACCAGTTACAACTGTTTTACATCCATGTGAAGAAGAGAATATAAATAATAAGGAATTTATTGTCTGTACTTTAAGAGTATATATAAGAAAAATAGATGAAAATGTACAGATCGAATTAATTAGGGTTAGAAAAGGAGATAGATTGTGAATTGAGTGAAGAAGAGAGTCCCATAGATGGTCACAAACTTGTTTCACACTTTTTGAAAAGTGGATTCTCAATTGTGTGGATTTTTACAGAGTAAATCAGTGCATTTCTCACTTTCCTTTTATCTATGATGGAGGTTTGTTTAGCAAAAATCAGTGTGTTGGGATTTGGAAACTGAATGAAAGCCAATCATACATACTGAAAGGAAAAAGAAACAACGAAACAGCACAACAACTGTTAACATTAACAACAGACATTTTGCTGTCCTTCACCATCTTTCGTGACAGTCTCTTGCAGACACCACTGCTTGACATCTGGTAAATACTGCCAAAGAGCCCCTGAATCTGCCTTAGTTCAGTGTTATCCTATATTTACAAAAGTGCCCAATTCAATTGATAGCCTTTGGAAAGAAGAGGTTCATATCTTCAGATGTTGTAACCCAGGGCATCTAAAAGTTGCTCTGTGAGGTTAAGGTTGTGAGAGAAGGCAGGACCTGCACAGCAGTTCATTCCTGAGAAATATTGTGACCACTGTGACTATATGTGGCTTACCATTGTCCTGCCATTGAGTCAGGTCACGTAGGAAGTGTTAGGAGAGGGCGTGACAGGGCATCTTGCCCTAAGGCCCGCTGCATTGCACTTGTCTTATCACTGATGTTATCACTGTGTCCACCACCAATTTCAACAACAGCACAGGTAGTAGAGCTGAAACTCTGATAGATCAGGTTGATATGACAGACTGGTGTGGTCACCTGGCACAAAACATATCTGTCTGCAGCAAACCTGTGACTTCAAGGGATTATGGGAAGCATAAGAAACATAAGTGCGTCCTTTGTTTGGTTGAGGCTTGAATTTGGAGATCTGATCAGGCCTCATTCTACCTAGTCCTTGTTGGGTAAAAGTACATCTAACAAGCTACTGTGTGTTTAGTAATCTGCAATGCATCAGAGCTCAAGCTGTATGGTTTTTTTCAGTAGGGTACAACAAACCTTACATCTTTTTGCGAAAGTACACAAACTATATAAATATAGTAAATCATTTCAGTAAATGTTCAGTTTATTTTTCCTTAAAATAAATAATCAGCTCATACTTTTAAACAAATATCATTAAAATCACAATTCCATAATTGTAAAACATAAGAGCACTGGCAGGTTAAGTGTACATTCTTCTAACCATAAACTAGGCGGGAGACTTGAATCTACAATCGCTGATTCAATCTAATGTCTTTCGTCACTACATTTCTGTCTCTTCTTATAATCTACTGCACTTGTGTTTCTGTCACGTTTAAACTTGTACTATACTCCTGTTTGTTCAGTAAAGAAATCTGTGTTCATGAGGTTATATCCATCCATCCATTATCCAACCCGCTGAATCCGAACACAGGGTCATGGGGGTCTGCTGGAGCCAATCCCAGCCAACACAGGGCACAAGGCAGGAACCAATCCCGGGCAGGGTGCCAACCCACCGCAGGACACACACAAACACACCCACACACCAAGCACACACTAGGGCCAATTTAGAATCTCCAATCCACCTAACCTGCATGTCTTTGGACTGTGGGAGGAAACCCACGCAGATACGGGGAGAACATGCAAACTCCACGCAGGGAGGACCCGGGAAGCGAAACCAGGTCCCTAGGTCTCCCAACTGCGAGGCAGCAGCGCTACCCACTGCGCCACCGTGCCGCCCATGCGGTTATATGCATTGTACAAAACAAGGAAGACTTGCTACTTGTCCAGCTACGGCCGTATTCAAGTCAAAACTGAAACCGAAATCGGTATCGGTATCCAATTAGACCCATTTAAGGCCAAGTAACCCAAGAACTGGAAATTATTCCTAATGCAAACTGAACACAGAAATCTGTCCTAGAAAATACACAAGCCAAAAACTTGAAATTTGTGCCAATGAAATCGAAATTTTCAGCTTTGATTTAATCCAGTGTGTGTGCTCAGTGTTGAATGACGCACTTTAAAATTCATTCTACAAGAGATCACAAAGACATACAGTAGGCTATACTAATCCATGACTAAATCGTTGAACTTGGAGAAGCTTAAAGACTGCAAAGTTTCAGTTTCCTAAGAAATAGAATTGAATCTCGCGCCTGCGCAATTCACCAGTCAAACATGAAATTTCACGTCGAAATTATCAAGGACAGGATACATGCCAAATATATCCATCTGAGACACATAAAATCGCGCGGTTTCTGCAAACTAATGTCTGTAAAGGAAGAACAGCGATTACATTTGAGTTCGCGTCTGTCCTTGGCACTTTCTCATCTGACGGGTTCCAGCACATTCAGGAAACTAAACCCCTACAGTTCAGAAAGGAAGCACTTCATAGCTTAGTGTTTTGATTGACGGTTTACTTTGGCCATTGCTGAAGAAAGCTCTGGAAAAAGCAACCAATGGCGGTTGTAGATGTCACTGGCTGGGCGGGATTTTGTGCTACTTGTGTTTTGTTTCCAGAAAAAAAGACAAGGAAAGGTTGTGTTGTTGGGCTTCTTCATTTGTTTAAATCGCAGTTTCAGTTGCTAATATCATTAAATCCAGGTAAAAACAACCCTTCAATAATAACAATATTTTATTTTCTTAAGCATTCTTTTAACATCACATGTGGGCGCGCGCAGTAAACAATAAAAACTTAAATTATGATTTGTCAGCTGGGGTTTGATGTATAATGGTAACCGTTGGTGACGACCGGGTGCTAGGTTAACTTTTATTTGTAATTTTGTGCTTGACACTGATAAGTAAAAAAATTGGGTCAAAAAAAGTAAATATACTGAAACGCCTTTCAGTAACTGTCAGTCTGCTGAGTCATTTTGTGGAGTCACGGAGGTGCAGCTGCAGTCTGGTTTGTGGAGTTTTTGCCTTTGGATCAGAAATGACGATTCCACCGTTACCTGTCTTGGTGGTGGCAGTTTTGAATTGCCTTGCCCGTGGTTCTGCGTCCACTAAAATCTGCTTGGTCAAGTAGTGAAAATAGTATTGTTTTTATATTAATGAGTCAGTGGCTGTGGCGAGTTTATAATTGATTTTGATTTACGCAGTTTCATTTTTGGAAGGGTGGAGTGGGCACTTGTTCTACCTTAAGATACGTTGACAGAAGTGAATCCGGTGTGCATTTCTGACTGCATAGTTCAAGAGTATGCACGTGTAATGTAACTGGTAGTGGGCCCGAAGCACAGCCAGGTTATCCCTAAAATTTAAACCATTTTTTCGTCCATCAGATCTGCCCTGAGAGTGGAGACTTGGCCTTTGCATTAAGTTGGACTAATAACATGACAGATGTACTCAGGGAGCTATACTTATTCTGGGATACTCCTCCCCAGCTTCTGAAGCAGTGCCAGGAGATGATGCTCAACTGAGTGTTAATCTTTCACCAACACTTTAAAATCTAGTGTGACTGCTGTTCAAACTTTTTTGCATTCATTTGCCTTTGTTTTCCTGTTCTACAGTTGCTATATTATGAAATATTTACTGAAAATTGTTAATATCAAGAATAATCACATTGCTTATCATTTTAACTAAGAATTAGCTCACCTCATGCATCCTACAAATTGGACTGGAATATTTATGGATTTGTTTTGTTCAAAAGTATTGGATAAATTTGAGGCAAATTTATGACACAGTCTTTTAAAGTACACTGTAATAACCAAGTTTCAAAACAATTTAAAATTTTAATGATAACCCTAACAATGAGCAGACCAAGGAAATCAGATAGTATCACAGCATGTTAAAAATGATCACGGATAGAGACAAGATAGTTGTGTATTAAAACTGAAACATTTGATTATTCCTAATGCAAGAGATTAAGTAATGGATTAGAAGAGAGCAACATTTTTCTTCACGAAATCTTTCACTTTGAGTTTGACTGCAGAACACATTGCAGGCTGTTCTTGGGAATATGAATAGTGTGACAACATTTTTGTTGACGGATTTACTTACCAATTACAAAATTTAAAATACTGATTATTCCTGAGGTTAGAATATGGGTGTATATACAAGGTGATGACAGGAGGTTCGTGCAAAATAGGGCCTCCAGCTTTAAAGATTTTTACTTAGTATTTTCAAAAAAGCAGTTTTATAGCTCATAATATTTCTGGGCAACTCCACTTTCTTACACTAAACTGGAATTTAGCAAACCCCATCACAAAAGAGGTCAGTTAAATCCAATTTATGATGGTCGTAGACCTAATGGAAGATGCTTTTGGCATTGAGACATGTAAGTAGAGGTATATATAGGTGAGAAACTGGTAGGATTTCAGTTTGGAATGATGAGGTTTTTTGTTTAAACTGTTTGAATTGGTACTGTGCAAAAAAGCAAGGATATTTGCCATGTGTAGAAAAGAAGTTATAAGGAGAAAGTGTAATCTTGCGTAATGGGAGTGATACGAAACAAGTTTTAACAATTGGTCAGTGTAAATTGGCAGTGTCACATTTGATGCATCATTAGCTTAAAGGCATGTAGACAAACTGCTTAGAAAAAGCAAGTGATCATTTTATAGTTTTAAGAAATTTTGGATGTACTTGTCTTGGGTTCTAATATCTGTGATGGTATTTTGCTTTGGAATATTGAGTCTGAAAGTTTTATTTTTTGAAGACTGGTGATGCAATTGAAATGGTTGAATACATAACCTTATTTAAAAGGGAATTAAATATGTTAATATTTTTTGAACCTGGTGGCATTCATGGCCAGGGCTTTAATAATAATGTTGAAAGACAATATTTTAAACTTTATTGCAGCTATTTTTAATTATTATTGTTTAATTTATTTTTGGCAAGTATTGTTTATTACTTTTCAGGTTTCAATTGTTTGCATATTATTACCCAAACTGCAAATCTAATAGTATGCTGTTAAGTAAAAACTATTATCTTCTGAAAATGAACACACGGTTTATTATCCTCATCTAATGTTTCTTTAAAATGATTAATAGATGAAGAGCTCCTACTGATGGGGTGTGTGATTTTTCTTTCTTGTTTTGTCATGTTTTAATTAAAATTTCTTGTATGCTTTCTGTTCTGTAAATAAATACGGTAAATGTTAGATTTATTATGCAACTGAAGTATTAAACATTAAGAAAAAAATTCTTAATAGACAGGTATTAGAATAAATTTCTGGTTTTAAAATTGCATTAATTCAAAGAACACATCATACTGTATATCTTTCAGTAAGTTCAACTGTGAAAGTTATAGTAAGCCTTAAGAGTACAGATATTATAAGTCACTTTAGCAGACTAAGGACAAAGTAATAGGGAAACATAATTCTATATAGAGATGAGGAAAATTACAACCTGTATTTGCTAGTGTTTGAATCAGTTCTAAAATTTTCAATTCAGCATCGATACTAGCTTTTGAACTTCAGTTCCAGTACTGAAGTTAATAATGTATGAAAATGCACATTTGTAAACAAGTAAAAATAAAATAATAATACCCATGTTTTTGATAGGACATAACTACTGGGATGCCAGATTTGGGTAATTCCATGTCATTTCATCACGCTATTGGACTTCATCATCACAGATTTTAATGAAACATGGCTTGCTAATTTTGGCATATGTGTAACCCATAGAACTGAAATTGCTCGTGTCTTGGATCAATATTAAGGGAGATTTAAGCTAACAAAGTTTGAACTTATGGGTATGGGGGCGCAATTTTTTGACTGGCTATATATTCCAGCTCTATATTTTGCGTAAATACTGTGCTGTCCCCAAAATGAAAAATTTCCATGTCATGAGTGATTATATATTAAAAATTGAATAGCGAAAAAACCTGTATTTTAAAATTTGTAATTTTTTTTGCTAAAGCTAGCTTATAATGTCATGAACATCTCCAGAAGTATGATCTATGATTTTTGAGTTGTTGCTCTAGATCTCATTACATATAGATGGCATCACACGGTTTCATATCACTAATGGACCTTTTTGATTGCAGACATATTGACATGAAAGAGTATTGCAAGCACAGGTGTAAGTAATGATTAATTAAGGTTTCAACTATGTTACACTGAAATTAAACAGAAGCTTCATTAATGTCATTAGTGACACTTGTGTTTGCCATACTATTTAATGTCAAAATGGCTGCTGTGAAAAGGGCCCATTCCAATGTGGCTAATAAATGCCAGTGCTCCACCCTGCATTAATCAAAGGGGAATGAGGTGTGCAATCGGCCAGGTATAATCAATCAATAGCAGATGCTGTCAATTGCCTGGTGGAGATAAAAGCATTGTCTTTGCTGTAACGGCATACATTTTCACATTGCCTTCTGTAGAGAACTAGTTTAGACTCAATCAGAAATCTTGTTGTGACACTTTCAGATGTCATCTCAAGAAGATAACCCATGCTTTAATAAGAGATGTGCCTGAGACAGCAGTACAGGATTACCCAAGTCTCAACTTAAGGTCAGGTCAGCGCATCTTCAGAATTGCTGTGTGAGACTATCAAACCTAACACCCAAGAACAAACAGATCTGTCAGTCCGACTCTTCCAGTAGTGACTTAGCAGACCTTCCCGATCTTAAACCTATGGCTGGTCCCTTATCATATGGAGATGAAGATATGTGACTAGGATGTCTTGAAGAAACTATGCCCAGCACTGGAGAGCTGAGACTAAACTTTGTACATCCTCATGGACTATCTCCATCCTACCTTTTCCCATACTGTCCTGATACACTTGTCATGGATCAGCAGTATGTGCTTTTAGTAATTGAACCTGTGACAGCAACAGGACAGACATATGCAGTTACCAGCAAAGACACAATTGCTGCATCAGAGGCACTGGTGGAGTATAAATTGAGAGTGTAGCCATTGTTTGTGTTCTTACATTCCCACCCTACCATTCAAGCAGTACAACTGGTGCATAACTTTCTTGCAATTCCACCAAAGTTTAATTTATTTTCTCACTCTAGTGTGTAGCGGGGCCACATAGTGTTTAAATGTCAGTTCTGAGTGCGTCTCGTTTCATTGTCCCGTTTACTGTTTGTGCATCAGTTAATGCCGTCCCCGTAAAAGGGGACGGATGATGGAAGGAGACCACAGCCACAAACCTGGAAAACACCTGTTTACAATCAATCAATCACAGCCGTCACAGGATTATTTAAGCCATCAGGAGGAGAAGGAAGGGAGGAGAGAAGGAGATTTTTTTTCACCATCACGACCACACTGTACCTGTTCTTTTCCATATCACGCTTAGCCATCCAGTTTGTTTTTCCATCTGCCGGATTTACTTCAAGGACCTCACCACGACAGACCCCGGGGTAGGACTTAATCATCCACCACACACACGAGGATTCACGGTGAGGCTGTTCCATTTTTTCCGGGGAGAATCAAACAACGCAATATCACTAATTCAGTCATCCGCTTTCAGGACAGTTTCTTTATTACCGGACTCACGTTCTCATTCATTTTCAGTTTATCATTCATTGTTATTCGTGTTGTGTGTTTATTTGTTACAGGGACAAGGGAGGGTTTTTGTTGTGTGTATATATATATTTGGTGGTGTCTTGTTATTGCTGGGGTGAAGGGATATTTATATTTATATATGTTTCTATTTTTTGCATGTCTTATTTTACTTAATACATATAACCCGTTTAAATTTTACATCCTGTTTTTGTGTGCTTATATTTTTCACCGTCGATTGTGGGGGAAAAGTTCAATTGGTAAGAAGTACGACTTGATAGTAAGATTATTTCTCAGTCAATTATCCAAGCCACAGGTCTTGGGAGTGTAGCTGCCGGCTGGGTAAAAGGGGTCAGCCGTTACAAGTGGATTAAGACCCCATCTAGTTTCAGTTTAGTTAATGTGTTAGTTTTTCAGGGTTATGAGGAAACTCGATATATATTTTGTGAAAACATACAATGAAAGAGTGCATGACATATTATACACTTCATGTCAAAACATTGTCATTAGTACTATAACATGAACAAAGATTCTGTTTTAGCTATGTGTTCAACATTTCTTGCATTGCATTTCCTGTCATCGTACATTTACCCAGATTGTTGCAGACCCGGAACACATTAAATTACCAACAAAACAAAAACAGTATACTGATAATGTACTGTACATTCACATTGCTCCAGTGCTCACTTTTCAATATCAGCATGCCAATTTTGTCAGAAATTCATTTATTTTAACAAAACTACCAAAATCTTTTATTCATCTTCAGCAGAAGCTGGTTCTCAAAGTTCTCTGAATCAAGGCGTGCCCTTTTGGGTGTAAAAATCAGTCCTGCAGTGCTAAAAAGCCTCTCACAGGAAGTCGAGGCAGGTAATAATAATAATAATAATAATAATTCATTACATTTATATAGCGCTTTTCTCAGTACTCAAAGCGCTATCCACACAGGGAGGAACCGGGAAGTGAACCCACAATCTTCCGTATGGAGTGTTGAGCTTCAGAGACAACTTGCATATTGCTGGGAATGGGAATCACTTTTGATAGACACATGCCCGCCTTGCTTTCACAGTCGAGTCCCCGCTCCGTTCTTCTTTCTTGTTACGTCGTTTCCATCTTGTTACATCCGTCATGCTTGATTCGCGCTGATTGATACTCTATTGGGATTGTCTTTCCTATATACTACTGGCCCAATCATTTAGGTTGAAATCGGTCTTCATGCTGAGAACGTGAAAGGATGAAAAATAGAAAAATACTTAATTCCTCACAAATGCATTAAAACTAAAGTAATGGGCTTGTTTTTAAAATGTAAGGAGTAAAAAGTACACATATCTGTGTTAAAATGTAAGGCGTAAAAGTAAAAAGTCGTCTGAAAAATAAATACTCAAGTAAAGTACAGATACCTCAAAATTCCACTTAAGTACGGTAATGAAGTATTTGTAATTCGTTACTTCCCACCTCTGCAAATAATGATATATTATTTACCCTATACAACTCCAGGCACCTCACACCAAGATAAACAGACTTGAGTTGGGAGAACTTTTTGTTCAGCTTGAGCTCTGGTGATGGTGGGGATGGGATAGTAGGCTGCTTGCTGCTTCTGCTGATCGACACATTTGCAAAACAAACGACGGTAATGGAGAGGTGCAAAGGAATTTAAGGTGGCCTGGGATTATGACTTTTTTCATAGGCTTCAAGGATTCTAGTGTTAATTCAAGTCCATTTTTAGTAGGCCAGTGTCTCTCAAGAAATCAAAAGTGTGAACTGAAGAGAAAAATTAAAACTATTGTGATTTTACCATTAATTCTGTTTTGTTTTTATTACTTTGGCATTATTGTCTTTTTTTATTCAATTTTAACTGTAATTTTTATTTTTATTTCAATTAAAGTTATATTTTCACTGCTAGTTCTGGCTTTAGTCTTAGTTTTCATGAACCCTAATAACCATGTACCATTCACTGATCACTAACTGCTATTCAGCAGCATTGTAAGGAATTGTGGTTTTTGATGCACACTTCAGATAAGTAGTGAGATCTCGGTAACGACTCAGAACCAAAGACCAGATTTTCTGGAGATGTTCATGACATTATAAGCTAGCTTTAGTAAAAACATTGACAAATTTTAAAATATAGTTTTTTTCACTATTCAGTTTTTAATAATATAATCACTCATAATATGGTCATTTTTCATTTTTGGGAATAAAAAAGTATTTATGCAAAATATAGAGTTGGAAAAGAGCTTTCAAATGATATAAGAACCATTTCCGTGCAACTAATATTTAGGGAGATTTTCAGTCAAAGTCATAATCCCTCCCCCACAAT
This sequence comes from Erpetoichthys calabaricus, assembly GCF_900747795.2. Lineage (NCBI taxonomy): Eukaryota > Metazoa > Chordata > Cladistia > Polypteriformes > Polypteridae > Erpetoichthys > Erpetoichthys calabaricus. Next base: position 179,390,776 of record NC_041399.2, on the reverse strand, counting down.
AAGTTCAGACTTTGTTAGCTTAAATCTATCCAAGTCATATGCAATTTCAGTTCCATGGGTTACTCATATGACCAAATCAGCATGTCAAGTTTTGTTACAATCTGTAGCGATGAGGTACAAAAATGTGGTGATTTGACCTGGAAGTATTTTGCGATCAGGAGTGCATGCTGTGTGACTTAAACATCATGTTTGCTTTGAAGAGCACAAGACTGCTTTAAAGGAAGAGAGGTCATCGGCAGAAGTGACAAGCTACTTAGTGATGCTTGCTTTGTCACATTTCTAAAAGTTCCAAAAAAGTATCATTTTTTAAAAAAGTGACTTATCCTAGGTTAAAATGCCTTCTGTGATCTTTGCTTAATTAAATAAATAATGAAGATTTATTGTATGTGAAGACATATATCAAGTTTTGAGTATATACCTGCTTCTTTTAAAAACAAAGTCTGGCCACCCTAATACTGTATATAAGTATTGCTTTGATGTGCATACAGCAAAGACAAGCATTTAAATATGCACAGTTCACACGCACACCTGTAAGGTGCAAGCTAATCTCAGCACAGCAGACCACATCGATAACCCTAAACACACGAAGGCTATCATGCACATATCCAAATTGCTATGTGTATGCACCACTGTGCCTGCAGTGATTCATTACAAAATTAAGCTAAAAAAAAAGGCATAACAGACACACACGCTGTATTTATTCCTTTTCTACTTGTATGTGATTTTACAGTGAAACCATGTAGATTATAAGATTGATTAAAGTTTGAGTTGTGTATAAATATATTTTGATACAATTTTTCAAGATTTTTCTCAGACATTCATCAATGCTCTGACCCCTCACACAGCATTGCAGGAATAAACTTGCCTCACTTGCATTCGCTCGCTACTGTTAAATTATAGTCAAGAACTGCACAAAAAAACAAATGCAGCAAAACTGCAGACCTCTGGTCCACAGCGCTAGTACAGTGGCTTTGGAGAGTAGAAAAACAATCAGCTGAACACAAGGTCTTTCAAAACTACTGTTTACTATTGGTTCTGAAAGTATCGAACTCCCGGTACTGCACCGTTTTAAAAAGTATTTACAATGCCAACGTAAGGTATTCATATTTTCTTACTATAGAACATTGAATCTCTGTACGTTTAGTCTGGCTTTTTTGATATTTTTGTTGAAGTGAAATCAGATACTACAAATTAATCAAAATCAATAACCAGATGTGAAGAAGAAAATAATTGATTGCAGAAGTATACAACACTACAAGTCAGTATTTATTTGATGTACCTTATACAGCCACGACAGTTATCGGCTTTGCATATCTCAATGCTGCAGTTTTTCCCCGTTCTTTTTTGAAAAACATTCAGGTCACGTGGGGAATGTGAGTAAATGGTCTTTTTCATGCTCAGCCAGGAATTCCTTAATGGATTGAAATTTGATTGTGACTTATCCATTCCAGGACATTAACATTGTTGTTTTTGTGCAATCCCTGTATAGCTTTAGCTTCATCCTTGGGGGTCATTGTCTTGCTGGAAAACAAATCTTCTCGCAAGGCACAGGTTTCTTATAGACTGCATCAGATTTTCCTCTAGGTTTTCTCTGTATTTTTCTGCATTCAATTTCCCCTGTACTCTCACATGTGTTCCAGGGCCTGCTTTGGAAAACCATCCTCAAAGCATGGTCCCACCACCACCATGCTTTACAGTGGGGATGGTGGATTTTTTTAAAATGTGCAGTGTCCAGCTTAAGCCAAACGAGATGTTCAGATGCCCAGAAATCTCATTTTTAATCTCCTCACACCATAGAACATTCTTTCAGCCAACTTCATATTTTCCCATGTGGCTTTTGTGTGTTTTATTGAACAGTGGCTTTGTCTTGGCCACTTTCCCATAAAGCTGCAACCAGTGAAGCATCTGGGAAAAAGTTATTGCATGCAGAGTCTCTCCACTCTCTGTAGCTTGTAACTTTTTTATTATAGTTGTTTATATGACTCCTGGAGTTCTTATACTGCTGCTGCTGGAAGCTACTGTAATTACTGCTATTTGTTTTTACTTTAGCAGTATCTAGTTTAAAGCGGCTTACAACACAGAATTGAGATTTAACAAGTGTATATCTAGTTGAATATTGATACACAAAGGGGATTAAAATTTTATCTGCTGGTTAATATTCTCCTTTTTCTACTGACTAGTGTAAATGTAAATGCATTAGAAGATGTTTAGGGACGATTAACCAAGTACATCACTGGACTTAAGTCATTTTAACATGTGAAAGAAAGGTAATGTCTTTAAGTATCCCATCTGCTTAGTTCCTGCCTTGTACTCCCCTATAACCATGAATTGAATCAAGTGGATTTAAAACATGGATAGATAAATGGATAACCTTAAGCAGACAAAGCTGTATGGGGACTCTAACCCAAGTCTTACACGTTGTCAAAGGTATAAAAATTGATTGGTTGTTTCAATTAAGTGATGAGTCAGTATTCATGGACACGGAGGGAAATTAATGTAAGGTGTGTTCAGTATAGAAACCAGGAAGAATTTCTTCACTCAAAGCGTTGCGGAAATTACATTCTTCTGTGAAATAGCTGAAGCTGAAACCTTGACAGCTAGAGTGTGTGGACAATACAGTGATCCCTCGCTATATCGCGCTTCACCTTTCGCGGCTTCACTCCATCGCGGATTTTATATGTAAGCATATTTAAATATATATCGCGGATTTTTTGCTGGTTCGTGGATTTCTGCGGACAATGGGTCTTTTAATTTCTGGTACATGCTTCCTCAGTTGGTTTGCCCAGTTGATTTCATACAAGGGACGCTATTGGCAGATGGCTGAGAAGCTAGATTGCTTACTTTTCTCTCTCTCTTGCGCTGACTATCTGTGATCCTGACGTATGGGGATTGAGCAGGGGGGCTGTTCGCACACCTAGACGATACGGACACTCGTCTAAAAATGCTGAAAGATTATCTTCACGTTGCTATCTTTTGTGCAGCTGCTTCCTGAAACGACATGCTGCACAGTGCTTCGCATACTTAAAAGCTCGAAGGGCACGTATTGATTTTTGACTGAAAAACAAACTCTGTCTCTCTCTCTCTCTCCCTCTCCCTGCTCCTGACGGAGGGGGTGTGAGCTGCCGCCTTCAACAGCTTTGTGCTGCGGTGCTTCGCATACTTAAAAGCCAAATAGCCCTATTGATTTGTTTGCTAGAGATTGTTTTCTCTATCAATGTGACATTCTGTGCTCCTGACACGCACTCCTTTGAAGAGGAAGATATGTTTGCATTCTTTTAATTGTGAGACAGAACTGTCATCTCTGTCTTGTCATGGAGCACAGTTTAAACTTTTGAAAAAGAGACAAATGTTTGTTTGCAGTGTTTGAATAACGTTCCTGTCTCTCTACAACCTCCTGTGTTTCTGCGCAAATCTGTGACCCAAGCATGACAATATAAAAATAACCATATAAACATGGTTTCTACTTCGCGGATTTTCTTATTTCGCGGGTGGCTCTGGAACGCAACCCCCGCGATGGAGGGGGGATTACTGTATATTGGAACAGAAATTATCTAACCAAATGACCTGTTGGTTTAAACACTCTTTTCTTATTTATACATTTCTGTTTCATGTTATGTTAAGGTGTGACTAAGGTTCACCAATCTATTAACTTTTAAAGGTTGCATTTGTATGTCACTGGAGACCAAGCAGGTTTCCCTTCTGATGTTTGCATAAACTTCCTTTCTCAAAGAGCGGAAGTATGATTGCAGTCACAATTTGAATCATATATGTATTAACTATGTGTAAAATATTGAATGCGTGGAAAAACAGATCAAATTGAAAAGGTGGGTCTGTTGCCTTTGTGGGAGACATTGAATACATGCCTGCTTCAAATGGGTGATGACCACATTTTAGTGATGATATCTGAGTTCAGCTGGATAGCATTAAGGATAGAGGCTTCATTTTGGGAGAGTGTTGTAGACTTCCCAATGTAAAAGTTTCAATATTCATCTGTTTAATAATATTAAAATAGTAAGTTTAATTATAGTAACGAGGGCTTTAGTTATCTAAGTATTAACAGGGATAACCTTATGAATAGCAAAGCACATAGCTGTAAATGTGTTAATGTACCAGCGAAGAGAAGCCTGTCTAGGTTTATTTTTTATAATAATCCTATTATAATTCACAGCTGTTGGAGTAATTGAATCATTAGCATTCAGTGACCATAATGCTTTTCGAGTTTTTGCAGCATGCTATTTAAAAACTAAAACTATTAAGTTTAATTATTACTAGGGTAAATTTTGATCAGATGTGGTAAAGCCTAAAAAAGTTAAACTAGGAATGACTTTTAAGTCTGGGTATGATCAAGGAACAGTGGAGCAAGTTTAAAAGTGGTGTACAGCAAGTTCACCCTGAAGTTAACAGGAAGTCCACAATAGATAAATAGGGGAGTAAACAAGAAATTGCAAAAGAAAAAAACATTTGAAAATTCAAAAATGACAAATAACTCCAATGTTAACCGTAGAGCTTATGAGACCAGTGGTTAGAAGAAACAATATGCAAAAGCTAAAAGGCATTTGGAGGATAACGTTGAAGGACATGTGAAAGTTAAGGAGAACGTGAAATATGTTGGGAATGGTAAGGTCAAAATAGAGAATTTTCTAAATTCTAATTTTCTGAAACTTTAATGTGTAAAAAGGTCAATAACCTCCCAGCTGGGGAATATGGTAAAAAAGTCTTTGTATTTTTAAGCATTTTAACAACATATGATATACTGTATATCCCAATAATGATGCATACATTTTCTCAGAAATGGCTTGTAAACAGCCTTTATTTAATGTAAGCTGATGAGTAAAACCCATGCAAATGATTTTGCATTAATAAATGTAGTAGCATAATTGTTCTGCTGCAACACATATATATATTTGTTTTTAGTCTTTGTGTTATTTGGGTTCAAACATGTACTATAAATTTTTACATCAAAAACTGTTGCCCACAGGGGAAAATCCTACTGGAAACTAAGAAATAATGGTGATCAAGCTAATCCAATTGGCTATAGGCCAGTAAAATAAAAATGCATTAGTGGTTAAATTAATGAAAATTTCACTTCGCTCACCCAACTCCGGGTTTGGTTAACTGGATATATAATTTAAATAGATCATTTTCATTCATTTTTTATTTCTTGATATTTGCCAGTAGTAAAGCTGTAGTGAATGATTTATTCCCCCTCCCTTCCAGGGGTGCGCTACACGCCAGCCACTTTGCGTCTCTGCCTCTTGCGTTGTGAAGAGGGGGCTGAATGCATGCTAAGTAGATGTGGCTGCTCCTCTGAAACCCCCTCTTAAACGGTGATACAATGGGAAACAAATACATTTTTTTACCTCCTCTATGCTTGATCAGTTGGCTTGATGCTGCTGCTTGTGCCATGCTGCTTGATCTGCATGTCGTGAGGCACTTCAAACATTTAAAAGCCTGTACAGCAGCTGTCCTTTTGTCTCACTTCCTTTTCTCATGGGACATTAAGGTGTCTCATAGAAAATCATGTCTCGACCCAAGATTTTTTTTATTATAATAGAGAGATGCATTATCTTGAATCAGCCAAATCATTGCAGATGGACCTGGACAGAATTCAGACTTTGGCAAATTTGTGGAAACTAAATTCAGTAAGAAATTATAGTAAGTATAGTAAGTAAACATAACACAGTACACAGAGTGTAAAAATGTTTGAATACATAAGAGGGAGGTTTGATATTTGAAAGTACACCTTATGAGAGGGACCTCTAAGTCATACTGGTCTCTTTACTGTCCTCATCCAGTTGATACAGAGGTTAACAGGATGAACAACATGTCAAGTGAGGTTAAGCTATATAACAAATTAGTCAGATATCATCTGAGTGCTGGCCTCCATATTATGTATTATGTACAGTATATATAGGGATGAGCAACTAAGTTGATTCTGGGACAGTGGAGTATAATCCTTAAGAAAAGATTGAAGGTGTTGAACATTTTCAGTTTAGGCAAACTGAGATTAAGAGGTGACATAATAGACTTGTTTAAATTATGAAAGAAATCAGTATTCTGAATCCCAGATTTTACTTTAAAATACATTCTGCAACAAGAACATGGGGACAAAGTTAGAAACTTGTTGCGAGCATATTTGCGGAAATGTTAGAAAGTAGATGGAATAAATTCACAAGTAGTGTGGTGTAGAGCTGAACTTTAGGGGCTTTCAGATCTTGACTTGATGTTATGTTGGATGGTTACATGATTAACATGAATTTCTATGGTGGATGCAAGATTTTACTTTAACAGTGATTTTTTCAACAAGAAAATGGGGCATAGATGGAAACTTCGTACAAAATAATTTTATACAAACGGTAGAAAGTGTTTCTTCAAACAGAGAAGTATAGACACATGAAATAAGATACAATATGGTTTGGTTGACACAAAACTCGAGTCAGGGTTATTTTGTGGAAATTAGGTCAATAGGATTGATGAGCTTGTTGGGGTGAATGGCCTGTTCTTATCAAAATTGTTCTAATGTTCTATTGTTCAATGACTTTCAAAGGTTCTTTGTGGAGTTTCTTTTATGTATAATGTATTTATATTTTTTTATTATTAAAGCAACATACTTTTTTATTTCATGTAAAACATACTGTGTTTTGTTAAGTTTGTACTGTATAAATAGGTAAAAGGTACTTCATTTCCTTATCACCACTTACACACTGGATTTTTTTTTTTTTGGTGATTAGATATACTAGTAACCTTAGTAAAGTCATTAAGGGATTATTGTGTTCATTTTTTTCATTTAAGCAAGTGGTTTAAATACATTATTATTTAAAAACAGTAAGATTTTATTATTTAAACAAACTTCAGAATTTTATTTAATCAAACATAGTGTACTTACTGAAAATGATTTTAGGGTTAGGGGCAAGAGCAGAAGATCTGAGTACTGGGAAATCAAAAATAAAGACTTTGAAAGTTGCAAAAGAGGATAGGTTTGTTATTCACAACCTTTTAACCTCTGAGCAATTGACCCCTCTAAATCATGACACTAGAGGGCAAACAGAATCCACAACATAACAATGGAATTTAAAAAAGAAAAATGTATTATGGCAAAATACTTATTTATTTCAGACAAAGAATCCTTAACTTTCTAAACCTCAGAAGAGACATATAATTAGTCAGAATTTATTCAGAATAAAGCATAAAAAATTTATGAAATATGCCAATCATAACACAGAAGAAACATTTTTGACACAAATAGAAATTTTAGGTCACTCACATTGTGCATGCAGCATGGCATCATTCCAGAATGATCTTGCCATAGTATGTATTTATACTAACATACTAGATCAAGACTAGCTGTGTACTAAGACCAGCTGTAGTTGCAATGGTGGAGGAGTTTGCGTGTCCCAGTGATCCTAGGAGCTCTGTTGTCCGGGGCTTTATGCCCCTGGTAGGGCCACCCAAGGCAAACTGGTCCTAGGTGAGGGATGAGACAAAGAGCAGTTATACAAACCTCCTATGACGAATAAAAAATTTGGACGGCGTTTTCCCTTGCCCGGACGCGGGTCACCGGGGCTCCCCTCTGGAGCCAGGCCTGGAGGTGGGGCTCGATGGCGAGCGCCTGGTGGCCGGGCTTGCACCCATGGGGCTCGGCCGGGCACAGCCCAAAGAGGCAACGTGGGTCCCCCTTCCCATGGGCTCACCACCTATGGGAGGGGCCAAGGAGGTCGGGTGCAGTGTGAGTTGGGTGGTGGCCGAAGGTGGGGACCTTGGCGGTCCGATCCTCGGCTACAGAAGCTGGCTCTTGGGACGTGGAATGTCACCTCTCTGAAGGGGAAGGAGCCTGAGCTTGTGCGTGAGGTTGAGAGGTTCCGGCTAGATATAGTCGGGCTCACCTCGATGCACAGCTTGGACTCTGGAACCAATCTCCTTGAGAAGGGCTGGACTCTCTACCACTCTGGAGTTGCCCCCGGTGAGAGGCGCCGAGCGGGTGTGGGTATACTTATTGCCCCTCGACTTGGAGCCTGTTCATTGGGATTTACTCCGGTAGACGAGAGGGTAGCCTCCCTCCGCCTTCGGGTGGGGGGACGGGTCCTAACTGTTGTTTGTACGTATGCGCCAAACAGCAGTTCGGAGTACCCACCCTTTTTGGAGTCCCTGGAGGGTGTGCTAGAGGGCATACCATCTGGGGACTCCCTCGTACTGCTGGGAGACTTCAATGCTCACGTGGGCAATGACAGTGAGACCTGGAAGGGCGTGATTGGGAGGAATGGCCCCCCCAATCTGAACCCGAGTGGTGTTTTGTTATTGGACTTCTGTGCTCGTCACGGATTGTCCATAACGAACACCATGTTCAAGCATAGGGGTGTTCATATGTGCACTTGGCACCAGGACACCCTAGGCCTCAGTTCGATGATCGACTTTGTGGTCGTGTTGTTGGACTTGCGGCCACATGTCTTGGACACTCGGGTGAAGAGAGGGGCGGAGCTATCAACTGATCACCACCTGGTGGTGAGTTGGCTTCGATGGTGGGGGAGGAGGCCGGTCAGGCCTGGTAGGCCCAAATGTGTTGTGAGGGTCTGCTGGGAACATCTGGCAGAGCCCCCTGTCAGAAGTAGCTTCAACTCCCACCTCCGGCAAAACTTTGACCATGTCCCGAGGGAGGTGGGGGACATTGAGTCCGAATGGGCCATGTTCCGTGCCTCTATTGTTGAGGCGGCTGATCGGAGCTGTGGCCGTAAGGTGGTCGGTACCTGTCGTGGCGGCAATCCCCGAACCCGTTGGTGGACACCGGCGGTGTGGGATGCCGTCAAGCTGAAGAAGGTGTCCTACCGGTCCCTTTTTTCCTGTGGGACTCTGGAGGCAGCTAATAGGTACCAGCAGGCCAAGCAGAATGCAGCTTCGGTGGTTGCTGAGGCAAACACTCGGGCATGGGAGGAGTTTGGGGAGGCCATGGAGAACGACTTTCGGACGGCTTCGAGGAGATTCTGGTCCACCGTCCGGCGTCTCAGGAGGGGGAAGCAGTGCAGTGTCAACACTGTATATGGTGGGGATGGTGCGCTGCTGACCTCGACTCGGGACGTTGTTGGTCGGTGGGGGGAGTACTTCGAAGACCTCCTCAATCCCAATAACATGCCTTCCAATGAGAAAGCAGAGCCTGGGGACTCGAAGGTGGGCTCCCCCATCTCTGGGACTGAGGTCACCGAGGTGGTCAAAAAACTCCTTGGTGGCAGGGCCCCGGGGGTGGATGAGATACGCCCGGAGTTCCTCAAGGCTCTGGATGTTGTAGGACTGTCTTGGTTGACACGCATCTGCAACATCGCATGAACATCAGGGACAGTGCCTCTGGATTGGCAGACCGGGGTGGTGGTCCCCCTCTTTAAGAAGGGGGACCGGAGGGTGTGTTCCAACTACAGAGGGATCACACTCCTCAGCCTCCCTGGAAAAGTCTATTCGGGGGTTCTGTAGAGGAGGGTCCGTCGGATAGTCGAACCTCGGATTCAGGAGGAACAGTGTGGTTTTCGTCCTGGTCGCGGAACAGTGGACCAGCTCTACACCCTTAGCAGAGTCCTGGAGGGTACATGGGAGTTCGCCCAACCAGTCTACATGTGTTTTGTGGACTTGGAAAAGGCATTCGACCGTGTTCCTCAGGGAATCCTGTGGGGGGTGCTCCGGGAGTATGGAGTACCGGACCCCCTGATAAGGGCGGTTCGGTCCCTGTACAACCGGTGTCAGAGCTTGGTCCGCATTGCCGGCAGTAAGTCGAAGTCGTTTCCAGTGAGAGTTGGACTCCGCCAGGGCTGCCCTTTGTCACCGATTCTGTTCATAACTTTTATGGACAGAATTTCTAGGCGCAGCCAGGGTGTTGAGGGGGTCCGGTTTGGTGGACTCAGGATTGGGTCACTGCTTTTTGCAGATGATGTTGTCCTGTTTGCTTCATCAGGCCGTGATCTTCAGCTCTCTCTAGATCGGTTCGCAGCTGAGTGTGAAGCGGCTGGAATGGGAATCAGCACCTCCAAATCCGAGACCATGGTCCTCAGCCGGAAAAGGGTGGAGTGCCCTCTCAGGGTTGGGAGCGAGATCCTGCCTCAAGTGGAGGAGTTCAAGTATCTCGGGGTCTTGTTCACGAGTGAGGGAAGAATGGAGCGTGAGATCGACAGGCGGATCGGTGCGGCATCCGCAGTGATGTGGGCTCTGCATCGGTCTGTCGTGGTGAAAAAGGAGCTGAGCCGTAAGGCAAAGCTCTCAATTTACCAGTCGATCTATGTTCCTACCCTCACCTATGGTCATGAGCTATGGGTAGTGACCGAAAGAACGAGATCGCGAATACAAGCGGCTGAAATGAGTTTCCTCCGCAGGGTGTCTGGGCTCTCCCTTAAAGATAGGGTGAGAAGCTCAGTCATCCGGGAGGGGCTCAGAGTAGAGCCGCTGCTCCTCCGCATCGAGAGGAGTCAGATGAGGTGGCTCGGGCATCTGATTAGGATGCCTCCTGGATGCCTCCCTGGTGAGGTGTTCCGGGCACGCCCAACCGGGAGGAGGCCCCGGGGAAGACCCAGGACACGCTGGAGGGACTATGTCTCCCGGCTGACCTGGGAACGCCTCGGGATTCTCCCGGAAGAGCTAGAAGAAGTGGCTGGGGAGAGTGAAGTCTGGGCATCTCTGCTCAAGCTGCTACCCCCGTGACCCGACCTCGGATAAGCGGAAGAGAATGGATGGATGGATGGATGTATATTCAAACTTGGGTTAACAATTCTGGTCGTTATATGTACGTTATCATGGTAACGGCTACATCGACAGCCACAGCCAGAACAAACACCAACAGCAAAAAAAAAACCAAAAACAAATCCTACCAGTACTCAGGCTACTGTTATTTAAAAATATCAAAATTCCAATCAGCTGCACTGTATAAAAGGAAAGCATCTGCGCAACCATCTTGTTTTCAGTCAAGTAAGTGATAGGTATTTTGATTCACTTTACTGATTTGATTCTTTTGAACTACCCGTTTTAAGTGAATTGATTTTTTCCATATATGCCAGATACAAACTGACATATACGGGAAGCCCCTTGTTCCCTCTGATCACATCACAAATGTATAATTTATTAATTTGTATGTTATTTTGATATACAGCATATGTTTGTGTGTATAAATAATATTGTTTATTAATTTGTTTGCAAATCGCCCATCACTGCAACCTAGTACTGACAGCTAGGTGTGCAAGTCTTAAACTGCTCAGCCTGTTGGGCACAAAGTCAGTATCCCTCACTCATGCCATTCATCTCTCCTGTACCATCATAAAAAGTGCTTTCTCCTGAGCTCCACCCCAACCCTGCTTCCTGTTCGTCACAGCTGTCCTTGCAGCAGCAAGACACATGACAATACCTTTATAGTGCGGGACACCAGCTTAGTGCAACAGATGGGACCCAAGCAGCAGCATTGACACAAATGCTTCATGCTTTGCACCAAAGTTATAAAAACCAAAAAATAAAACTACAAACCTTTAATAACAATGTAGTGGAGTGCAGTGCCCGTGCCTGTGGCTTGTAAGGATTTAAGCTTCTTTTTGTGGCTGCTTTTATGGCTTGCCTTCTTGACAAGGATCAAAAGGAATACATGTTAATTAGTAAGACCGCAACAGGGAGAGAATATTGAGCAAAGTAAAAAAGCAGGCAAGAGTAGGGTAAGTCTAAGGCCGACTTGTTTTATTATTTTGGAAGTGTCTGACAGGCAGTGTCAGGGTTCCGTTTATATTGTGGCATTCAGAATAAAAATTCAGTCCGCACTTGTGGATGTGCCTGGAAAAGCAGGATTGTCACAGTATCAAGTCAGGGTCCGCACAATCTATTTTCTTTTTTTCTCCTTTACAGACACAGCAGTATTTTAATAAAGATGGCCTGAATATTTTATTGCACCTCATTGTTTTAGGCATTCTATGTTAACCCGTTTGCCATGTTAGATGGAGACTAATTATGGTACACAAAATTTTGGCTGACACTGAAAAGGCTCTTTAAAAATGAGGATTTTCAAGCATTGTAATAAAAGGAAAATCAGAATTATGACAGTTATTTTCCATTTGCTTTAATGGGAATGTCTTTACATTAAGCAGTCAGGGATCTCGGGGTTTAAGAGTGAATGGGATAGAATCAGATGTGAAAGAAGAGAGAAGTGTTTAGAAAAACCGTATTAGTACAGTTGTAGATCAAGGTGCAATGCAGTGGGACAAAAAAGTGTGAAGAGGTCTGGTTATAAGTTCTTCTAACAATAATAATAGGCTAACCATTCAAAATTACGAAAAGGCTGATCAAGAAGTGAAGTGCAAAAACAAATCAGTAAAGTACATATAGTGCTTCTGGAGTAATTTGATTCCAAAATTAGTGTGGCTAAAACAAGCACTTGTTCTTTTACAAATGAATACCAGTTTTTGCCTTCAAATAAGACCTTTTTCAAATAAATTCAAATTATATTTGCAATAGTGACATTTGATCTAACAGCCCTGTTGTGTACTGAATTTAAACATCTTGTGAATAGATGCAACTGAAACATCTTGTGAATAGATGCAACTGACATGATATGTTGCCAAATGTATAAAATGAATATCTACACACAGGTTGTTACGGAGATGAAAAAGCAAATGCATTAATTGGAACTATCACAAAACACTTAAATTATAAAATATATATAGCATCTGCAAATTTCTCAACCTATGAGAAACAAAATCCCAACCTCAAGCCCAAACCGAACCTTATAAACATATCAAAGAGTTTTACTTAAAGGATACCTGACTTGGTCATAAGTGGAGATGGATTGAACACCAATTGCAGTCATCAAGAAGAACTATTTTCCAAAGTCTGCAGGGAGCTCAAGAAAGGTTAAATTAAGAAGTTACGATTTCTAAAACCTAAATTAAAGACCATTCAGAGGCAATCAATATGCCAATACTGATGTTAAGCAAAATCCCTGCTGGAAATAAAAAAAAAGAAAATGATAAGTCAAGTAGGAAAAGTTTGTGTTAAGAAGAGAAAATTAATCAGCAAGATGGGAGACAGAAAACCAGAGACTGTAGATAAAGAATTTTGAGGACTAGAAAGAACTCCTAAAGTATATACGTACATGAGCCGATTGTGTACATAAGTTTCAGTAGTGGTCTCAGGTCAGCCCCACACTGTAACGCTTGCAGTGAATAGAACATAAAGAATGCACATATTTGAAATTAATTTATTAATCGTTTGGGATTTTGGAGGATAGAATAGTATTCCAAGATAAAGAGCGTTCCAAACTGAGGTTATTGATAAGGGATTCTAAGCTACTTTGTAAGACAATGCTATACAAGGGGCAGTCAACAAGTTCCCGGAATTGTCATTTAGTGGGGGAGTGAGAGATCAGATTACGCACACATTGTTGTGGAGGGGAGGGGAGCGCAGCATATCTGTACACCAGTTACAACAGGTCAGGATTGGTTTCGCAACGTAGTATTGTTTTAATTACCATTTGAGTTAGACGTGTGTGTAGTCATTCAGTGCAATGTCGCAGTTTGAACAACATGCTAACATCAAGTTCATGTGCAATTTGGGGAAATCATCTTCAGATATGTACAGTAGCCAGTAAAAATCGAAGCAAGTTTCAGATAACATGGCTGTTTGGCTTGCCTACACTGTTGATGAAGTGAGGTGTACCAATCTTCAGTAACAAAATAAAAGTTATTTAGTGCTTCAAAACACAAAGCACTGCAATTATGCCAGTTAGTAGGATGAACAAAACAAAATACTTAATTGCTAAATATGGATATGCAAATGTTTGTGTCATTTGTTTGATTTTTAAAGGCCAACTAATGTTTATTATTATAATCCACAACATGTGACAAATATAGTGAAAGCACATACTGTATGTCATATATTTGAAAAATGTGTTGGTGAATGTAATGCAGTCTAACAGTTAAACTGCAGGTCCAGTTAATATTCTACTTCAGGACTAATAAAAATAGTCTGATCAGTCGAATAATATAACTTGAAAACAACACAACCAAATGTTCTGAAATAATGGATTTATATAAAGCTGAAAAGATTGAATTCACACAGAAATTTAAAGTTTGAACAAATGTAAATTAATAATATAAGGAGAGACAGATTTAGAAAATATAAAGTTCTAGGATTTTGTGACACTTGAAAAATTGAATCAGTTTGACTCATCCATTACTTGTTTGTTTTTAATTAGTTAATGATGCAAATATAAATCGTACAAATAGCAAATGTTACAAACTTAACAGAGGGATTCTCTGACAAATTGTTAAAAGCACATTGTTACAAAAACAGATTTAAAAAATATCCTGAATTATCTTGGAATTCACTAATTCAACAGTTCACAGTGTGTGAATTTTTATGTTTAGTAAGCAGTATTTTTCAGTTACTGGAGAGATAATGTTAGAAAATAAATTTGGAATGTGCACATTTTAAGATAAATTAGGTAGTCCACATTCATATCATCCTTAATAAACATTATGCTGAAATACCATTGAGATTATAAAATTTCTTCCATCAGTTATTACAGTTGGGGAACCTCATGTCCGTCACACATTAAAATTCAAGGCCTGCATTGTATTTTAATATTTATGAATGCCAATACTAATTTGAATAAATGATTGTTGGGTAACTTTTTGATGGATATACCCGTATTTTAAAGCTGCTGTTACTACTATGACAGTGTGGCATTGTTTTTGGCAGGCAGCATGGTGTAGTGATTTAAGGCTTTAGACATCAGCCCCTGACGTTCTGAATTCAAACCCTGTTATCGACACTTGGTGGCCATGAGCCAGTCACAGTGGTATCTCAAAAATTGTAAGTCAATTTGGATAAAAGTGTTAGCCAAGTAAACAAATGTATTAGTAACATATAACATTTTATTGAATTTATTACAATTAAACAACATTCAATACAAGCAAGTCAAATTTTGCAAATCTAGGTTCAAATCAAATCAACCGCCCAGCTTATATACAGTATTTGCCGCCCAGTAATAAAACTGAAAGTTAGGTAGAGCAATGCCTTAGGTCTTTGTAGGGTCGCCCTTTGAATGCATGGATGTTTTGAATTCCAAATAAATGAGGTTATGATTGAATCTAACTTTTTAAAAAAATTATTTGTTGATGTATATTGGAATGCTTTGAAATAGAAAAAACTTTGGAAGGATATTCCAGCTAAAGTGAGGTGAAGGGTGAATTATCTATGCAGGACTTGCTTAAGTTTTTCCAAGCAGACAGCAAAATTTTGTATTATTTTATATTTTATTACAGAAAAAAGCACAATATTGTTAACTTTAGTAATGGATGTACTTTTAATAAAAGTGGTTGAATAGGATTTTTGTTTTGCAGTGGTATTGATTGGTATTAAGTATTGTAAAATTTCACTGGTATTGGTATCAAATACGAAAATTCTGGTATCGTGACATTCCTGCAGTTAGGCAGTGGGTGTTTTGAATGGGTTACACATTTATGGTAGGGAATAAGTGACTGCACAGACATGGAGTTCTTGGACAGAGAGGATTTACTGTAGTTATATTTTTGTCATACCGTGATGCCATATTGTTTAGTTTTTTTTTTTTTTTGGAGCATCACCGTTTTGTAGTTCTGTTGAGTACAGTGGAACCTCGGTTCACGAACGTCTTGGTACACGTACAAATCGGTTTACGACCAAAAAGTTCGCCAAACTTTTGCCTCGGTTCACGACCACACACTCGGTATATGAACAGGCCAGTTTCCCTTTCGGTTTGTGCACGCTGATGATTTCCGCACGTGTTGCATTGTTCTCGGTCAGACGTGCGTGCTTTTGCTGTCAACTCTTTGTGCTCTATTTCATTTCCCTTCCGGTTCGTATGCGCCGATTACTGTATTTAAGCACGTGTTCAGCCTCTCCCTGTTCATTGTTCTCAGTCAGACGTGCGTGCTTTACCTGTGAACTCTTTGTGCTCTACAGTATTTCATGTGCTTTTGCAGTTAACCATGACTTCTAAGCAAGTGAAGAGTGGTGAGAAGAAAGTTTTGCAGAAAATTGAAATCGAAGTAAAGAAAGAAATTATTGAAAAGTATGAGCGTAGCGTTTGTGTTACTAATCTTGCCGCCGAGTACAAGAAGTCAAAATCTACGATTTCGACTATTCTAAAGCAGGAAGAATCTATTAAAGCAGCTGATGTTGCAAAAGGAGTTACAGCGTTAACCAGGCAGAGGCCTCAAGTGCTGGAAGAGGTGGAAAAACTGTTGCTAGTGTGGTTGAACGAGAAGCAACTTTCAGGGGATAGCGTAAGCGAGGCTGGTTATGCGAGAAAGCCAGGAAGATTCATGGCGATTTGCTGCAAAACTATCCTTCTACAAGTGGCGAAAGTGAGGAATTTAAAGCCAGTAGAGGATGGTTTGAAAAGCTTCGCAAGAGAAGTGGCATTCATAGTGTGGTAAGGCATGGAGAGGCTACTAGTTCCGACGCTGAAGCTGCGAAAGAATTCATGAAAAATTTCACAAAATTAGTGGAGGACGAAGGCTACATCCCGCAACAAGTCTTCAACTGCGACAAGACCAGATTGTTCTCCACCCAGTTCATCTTCACTTCATGCCAGAACTCGACTCATGCAAGGTTAGTTTTCTTGGTGGTTTATTGCTAGTTTTTGTATTACGGATTTTTCAAATGTTCATTTTTCGGTTCGTAGCATGATTTGTTGCAATGTTACTTTTCTCATTTTTCAAATGTTCATTTTTTTCCCTGTGCTTAAAACTCATTAAAAAAAGTGTTTACAGCGAGTGGTTCATAGTGTGATTTGTTGCAATGTTACTTTTCTTGGTGGTTTATTAAATTACAGATTTTTCCAATGTTCCTTTTTTTTCCTGTGCTTTAAACTCATTAAAAAAAAAAAAAAAAAAAAAAAAAGTGTTTACAGCGATTGGGTTGTAAGGCTATTAGCGTGAACTCCTGCAATGTTACTTTCTTGGTTGCTTGTGGTTGGGTTTTAAATAAAGTTCGGATTTGTTCAAATGTTCCGTTTTTTTCCCCTGTGCTTAAAACTCATTTAAAAAAAGTGTTTACAGCGATCGGGTTGTAAGGCTATTAGCGTGAACTCCTGCAATGTTACTTTCTTGGTTGCTTGTGGTTGGTTTTTAAGTAAAGTTCGGATTTGTTCAAATGTTCCGTTTTTTTTCCCCCTGTGCTTAAAACTCATTTAAAAAAAGTGTTTACAGCGATTGGGTTGTAAGGCTATAGCACAAACTCTTGCAATGTTAGTTTTCTCTGTTGTTCAAGGTTTTCTCAGTGTTATTCAATGTTTTTACATTTAGTTTACTATTATGATGTGCTTTCTATGGTGTAATTATATTTGTGCTTAAAAATCTTAAGAAAAAAATATATTTACACACAGTTTGTATGGTCTGGAACGGATTAATTGTATTTACATATAATCCTATGGGGGAAATTGCTTCGGTTCACGACCAAATCGGTTTACGACCAGAGTTTTGGAACGAATTATGGTCGTGAACCGAGGTTCCACTGTATGTGTTTACTAGGATAGATAGATGATAGATAGATAGATAGATAGATACTTTATTAATCCCAATGGGAAATTCACAAATTTGCTTTTCTGGGAAGTTTCAGTGTGTGTGGTGTGTGTGTGGTGTCATTAGTTTGATGTTATTTAAGCCAGCAGGGTGCTGTATGCAGCATCCAAACTTAAAAAACGTCTTGATTACTTTTGTTTTGATTTAATGTTAGCTAAAACTTTAGCTTTTTTTCTTTTTGACAATGAGTTTTCTGTAACATCTTGAGAATATTTAGGCTTCCTGGTTTTGACCCATTTCCTGTTCCCAAACAAGATTCATCTGCCAGTCCTTCTTTGGCTCAGCCCACGTGGCTTGCCAATTGCCAGCTTGTGGCAGAACAGGCAGGAGGTCCTACATAGACTTGAATGGGAAAAACCGAGCTTTTTGAAAATGCAACAAATGATTTTCAGATGATCAGGCTCTAGCTTCAGTTTTGTTAAAGCACTTTACAGTGATGGTAATTTCCTAACTTCTGTGCGTTAGCCAACCTGTACTGTGCCTTGAAATGCTAAAATATTTTGAAATTTTTATTTTGATTTAGTTTTTAGTCTATATATTTTCTTCATGGTTTTAGCTACCTTATGCTTGTTTGTAACCTTCCAGAAAAAGAAATCTGTCGTAGTATTTTTCCTGTGTTTTCCTCATGCATTCAGCATTTTGATTTATTTTGAATTGGCTATATAAACAAACACTGTTTTCGGCTTACAAACCACAGATAATTAATAGAAAAGATTTACTTCTTTTTGTCATTTCAGTGTGAATGAAAAACTTTTAGAAAACAATAAGAAAATACTCATATGGATGGAAAACATTTGAAACAGGAGCACCATTTTCAAATGTATTTGCATTAGTCTGGACTAAGCCTGAGGCTTGCTTAGGATTATGAAATTGTTGGAACACTATAAACATAACATAATGAAAATGTTGAAGAGGCACAGTATACAGTATACTATAAAGTGCTATCTAATTTCTTTAGGGTTGAAAGTGCAACCAGTGATGACTTACAAAAATTCCAGCAGTATTAGCTCTATTAGAGGTTGTTGCAGTAAATTTGAAAAAACAGAAGAAATTATTCTGAATTATGTAGTAACTACACTGATCAGAATTTGGCTGTGGAACACCTTTTTTCTTCACCTGTGTCTAGAACAGTGGCTGAAGGGGCTAGATCTGAAAAGGCCACTGACAAAGATATACATGGGTATTTTCCTTTTCATTAAAAACAAAAAACTCACAGGGGAGAACTGCTATCCACTACTGCTACTTAAAAGGAGAGGGGAGTACTACTGCGGAAAAGAAAAGATACATAGCAAAATGCTCTTTTCATTGTTTTCCTGTCTTGTGCTGCCCAGAAAAATATGGCTGAAAAGTAGCTGATGCAATTTTTGCACAGCATTAAAGTGGTGTCCTTGAACCATGCAGTATGTTTAGTGTGCTTGTTTTCTTTTTGAGTTATTGTGGGTTATCTTTTTACAATTGAAAGCCATTCCAAATTAGATGTATTACTGTTTCAGTGTAAGCAGTTCGTGATCAATATATCTTCCTTTTCAATGTGTGGTCTGTAATTATATGTAATATTTAGGCCTGTGTTGCTGTGTTTTGACAGATGGCAGTGAAGGAGGGGATCTCAGTGATATGATGCAAGTCGTTATGCTGACAAGTGTTTTAAAAGTATAGTTACCCAAAAAATGTACCTCACCTTCCACAAAATCTTAGCATTCCTGCACAACTTTCATGTTTCCACAACAAGTGAGGAAATTAGCACCCCCACAGCACTGTAGACTGGTCCTTTCCTTTATTTGTATACAGTAACTGATGTGTACTTCCATCGTCAGAAATATGAAATCCATGTTTTTGACTTGTAGAAAATAAATTACCCACTTTTCCACTGTGGAGGTATTGATGTGCGCCAGTGCTCTTGTAGTTTCTCATTGTTGTCCCCTCCATATCAGCTGATAAAATAAACTAATTAAATATCACCGTATATCACTTGCAGCCATTTATGTTAGTCTCCTTCCCAGTTTTTCAGTTGGTGTGGATTTGGGACATTTACTCCAACCAATTAAAAAAAAAATAACTGGAATTGTGCTCCTGTACTGACTGCATTTGTACTGTTGAGTTGTCTCAAGTTATTGTGATAGTATTTCCAAAAAACGGTCAGGGTTCACACATAATTTGGATGCATCTGTTCAAATAGACGCATCTATCGTAATTTTAAACAATATCATCTTGTCACCTGTTAATCTCTGTTTAGATTTAACTCCTTTCATCTCTCCTGACAGCTCTTATCTTTCAGCCCTTTAAAATGGGGACCAAAACTGTACACAGAACTCCAGTGGCCTCATGTATAATACCGTGTGTAGAGTTCACACTAAAACATGGTGTATGAAAAAAAAAAAACAGAAATGTGCGTACGCACAAAAAATCCAAATGCATGGCAAGTCATAGCCCACTGTCTGAGTGTCTTATGGAAACATATTAGGGTACAGAGAAAAGAAAAAAAAACAGGGACACAGTGGAAAAAAGGTTGAAAAGTCACTTTAATCACATAGTTTATTTTGTCATTAAAGTAGAACATCATAAACTTAATCTTAAAATCGTTTATGAGTTTCTCAAATCCCATCGTAACTAAAGTAGCACGATAAATGCTTTGTATTTTGTGTGTTCTTTTATGTACTCTTTCTGTGTGAATCACTATGTGCTTCTTAACAGTAGAATTACTAGAGCCAATGAAAAAACTCATAAATCCGGCCCACCTTAAATCCCTTCGCACCTCTCTGTCAGCATCTTTTATCTTCTAAATGTGTCGATAAGCCCAAGCAGCAAGCAACCTGCTATACCATGCCCCCCACCGCCTCAAAATGGGCTAGAAGTTCTTCCAGTTCCTGCCTTGATTGATTATCTGGGAGTGAGCTACCCAGAATTGTAAGGGGAAATAATTTGATGTGTGTTTTGTGTCAACAACAATCTATGTAAACACATAGTTAAAATAGAAACGTTTTTCATGTTTTAGTAATAACAAAGTGTAGACATGAACTGTATAATGTGTGAAGGCTGATGGCCAAATATCAAATAAACACTTTGGCAAAAGGTGCAAGTACAATACAACACCTTCCGTGGTGTAGCAGTAAGATCCACTGACTTATAATCCGGAGGTCTTGAGTTCGTTGAAGAACACTCAATAAAACTGAGTAAAAAAAAATTCAAGTGACGGTGAGATACGAAGAATGCATATTCACCAGTGCTTGTGTGTCAGCTTTTATCCCTCCAGATCAGAGAATTTCCAGTTCCATTGTCTCAAAACACCACTCACATGTACAGTTATTCACAGTTTCAGATAAAAAGTAACTGCGTCAGATCTGCGGAGGGGAGTGAGTGTTGTATCGTGATCGTGACTGAGAGAACAAAAGTGAAAAAAAAAAACGCTAACTTTTACAAGTACTATAAATTTACACCGCCTGTTAAGACTCAAATCAAATGTATGTTTTTATTGCATAATATTAACAATACGAGCAGCTCACTACTCAAAATGGTAAATATGCCGGGGAGCTGGTTTTGAATTCACAACCTCCGGATTATAAGTCGGCAGTTCTAATCACAGCACCACGGAAGGTGTCATATTGAACTTGCACCTTTTATGAAAATGTTTATTTGATATTTGGCCATCAGCCTTCACACTTTATACAGTTTATGTCTACATTTTGTTATTTATTACTAAAACATGAAAAACGTTTCTGTTTTAACAATGTGTTTTACGTAGATTGTTGTAGACACAAAACACACATCAAATTATTTCCCCTTACAATTCTGGGTAGCTCACTCCTAGATAATCAACCAAGGCAGGAACTGGGAGAACTTCTTGCCCTTTCTAAGGCGGTGGTGGGGGGGTTGGGGGGGGTAAAGGGTGGGGGTTGGGGTATGGGGGGGATGGTATAGCAGGCTGCTTGCTGCTTGGGCTTATTGAGACATTTAGAAGACAAAAGATGCTGACGGAGAGGTGCAAAAGGATTTAAGGTGGGCCGGATTTACGATTTTATTTGTAGGCTCTGGTAATTCTAGTTTTAAACGGGCTTTCTCTTACACCGACAGGACACAGAATATATTACATTAATGATATTACAGCTCTCTTGTAATACTAAGATGTATACTTGATATTATTTTCATGATGATAAGATTTAAAGGATGTATAAAACATGGGGGCACTGTGGTGCAGTGGCAGCTACAAGCTGGCGCCCTCGCCAGAGATTTTTCTTGCCTCCTGCAAGATGCTTGCTGCACCGTGCCTGACCCTCGATAAAACTATTTATTGCAGCAGTACTGTCTCTTTCAAAAGTGCTAACCCCCAATTCCTGTTCTTCCTTTTCTTTCTCCAAGTAACCAATCACCATACAATCAGCACTTTAATAAATCTCAAGCCAACTGTAAGCTTAGAATGCCGATTCTTCAAAACTTTTAAAGAACATTGAAATATCTTTGTGTTTAATTATTACATCCATCTATCCATCCAGGGTCGCGCCAGTCCCAGCAAGCATACAGCACGAGGCAGGAACGGTCCTTGAACGGGGCGCCAGTTCATTGCTACCGCTGTCCACTGTGTTCACATGTTTAATTATTAACAATATACATTATTTAAATGAAGTTAAAAACGTATCTGTATAATGTAATATAAATATACTTTATTGCATTTCATCTTAAATATGATATCAAGATCTCCAAGAAGATAGTGCCTGGTAATCTAAATTGACTTAGAAACCAGTCGTCATCTTCTGTAAATATGCGCTTTGTTCTATTGAATTGAACTGAATTCCTTTATTGTTATTGTATGGTAAAATGAATATGCAGATCCTCCATAAACTTATTTTTCTATAAAATGGTAAAATAACAACAACAACAACAACAATAATATAATAAAAAAAACAATGAAAACTGTACAATATGAAAGCATAAGTGGCTCAGGTTGTGCAATATTACAACTGTAATGCAGTAAGTTTACAGTGAGGGAATTGTACTTATAAGTAGAAACAGTTCTACTATGAGCATTTGATGGACTGATTGAGTGCGTTTATATCTTTTGGGATGAAACTGTTTCTGAACCATGTGATCCCTACAGGAAAGACTCTGAAGCGTTTACCAAATGGGAGAAGTTCAAATAGACTGGGCGCATGGCTGAGGCAGCATGTGCCAAAAGCTGTATCCTGATAATTCTCTCCGCACTTGACACAAACAGCTGTAGAGTTTTCTAATCAGCTGCTGTATAGCTGTGATTCCACACTCAGTTACAGTGGGTTAGAATACTCTGAGTGGTACACTGAGAGTAACAATGCTAAAACGGCAATGGTATTTGGAATAGTTTGGCCATTCTGTGCACCATTATATGGTTACAGGTTGATTACAATCAGATGCCTTAAACTAAAAAACAGTGTGCAGTTAATTTCAGTGTATTTGATAAAGCTGTGTCAGGGATGTGAATCCAAAAAATAAAAGGAAACCACACAGGACCAGTAGCGCTGCTTTGATGGTGGGTGCCGCCAGTTTGCAAAATCAAGCCAGAAACTTGCATATGGAATGGTTTGAGTTGGCATGAGAATGTGCATGGCTTTATGGCAAGTTTAGTTTTTATACATCGCGATGTGAGTGTGGAAATGGGCATAGCAACATTTTTGTGTGTACACACTGTTTATAGACAAGACCCCAGGTGAGGCCTTACTAATGTGTTATATACCTTAAGCATAACCTCCCTTGACTTGAACTCTACACATTGTGATATATTACCTACCATCCTATTAGCCTTCTTGCTTGCATCTTTATACTGTCCTGATGTATTATAAATAGTGACAAGTCCACTATGACCTAATCAGGGGTTCTCAAACTCGGTCCTGGGGGTCCACTGTGGCTTCAGGTTTTTGTTCCAACCAGATTCGTAATCAGTGACAAAAGATAACACTGATCTCATTTAATTAGGTGGTATTTTTTTCTATTCCCTTATTCTATATTCAGAAAGCACAGCAGCATGATTTTTACATTTATAAGAAATATTTCTGTTTTTGCCATAGATTTAAATGCTTAACTCTCTTTTCATTATATGTTGTCCTTTCTCTGTGCAGTTTGCTCCCTTCATTGTGTCTTAATAATGACAATTAAGAATGAGCAGAGCAGGCATATATATGTCTGGTATCATTCTTTTCAGAATTTATCGAACTTTAATGTGATGTTGTTACATTTTCAGATTCTTAATCCGTTTTTAAATTATAAACTAAAAAATATCAAGAACTCATGTCTCGCGAGACGGGACAATGTGCCAAAAGATTTAACCACACCCGGGACCAGAAATAAAATACAAAGAGTAGGACAGCTGCTGTATAGGCTTTTAAATGTTCAAAATGCTGCACGATATGCAGATCACGCGGCGCGGCAGCAAGCCAGCAGCTGATCGAGTAAAGAGGAGGTAAAAAAAAAACTATTTGTTTCCCATTGTACTACCGTTTAATAGGGGGTTTCAGAGGAGCGACTGCATCTCCTTGGGGTGCGTTCAGCCCCCCTGTTCACAACGCGAGTGGCAGACGTGAAGTGGCTGGTGAGTGAAGCATGCAGGGGGGACCCTCCTAGTTAGTAAATAATGGATTATTTAAACAATTAGAACACTTACACTAGAAAAGTAGAATGAAAATCAAGATGAAAATATTGTTTGAAAGAAAAAAATTAATTATCTATACTAATAAAAGGCAAAGCCCTCACTGACTCACTGACTGACTGACTCACTCATCACTAATTCTCCAACTTCCCGTGTAGGTAGAAGGCTGAAATTTGGCAGGCTCATTCCTTACAGCTTACTTACAAAAGTTAGGCAGGTTTCATTTCGAAATTCTACGTGTAATGGTCATAACTGGAACCTGTTTTTTGTCCATATACTCTAATGGAGGAGGCGGAGTCACGTATCGCGTCATCACGTATTACGCCTCCTACGTAATCACGTGAACTGAAAACGAGGAAGAGATTTACAGCACAAGTCAAACGCGGGAACGAAGGTAAATGACGTTAATTGTTGACTGTCTTTTAATATTGTGTACTTGTTGAGTGTCTTTTAATACTGTGTAAGCATACATATTAACACATGTGCAATTAAACGTGTGCATTTACGGGGTGATTTCTCAGGCTTCAAAGCTCGCCTTTTATTAAAAAGGTAAATGCAAACTCTTTTCATTCTGAAGGGCATAAACGCGCAAAAATGTCAGTACACCAGATAAATAAGCGCAACATATTATCAGTTGTATTGTATGCTTACAATACATATAGAAATGTGTTAATCGTTAACTAATATTATGGGATGGTGTTTTTTTCGACTCGCGCCTTGATTTAAACGATTGCATGTCTTGGTGGGTTTGCGTAGCTTATTGACAATATCTTTACACCTCTTTTTAAGACTTAATTTAAAAAGGTTTTCTTTTTTTCTTAATTAAAATTTAAAAGCAATACTTCACCGCTGCGAAGCCCCTCTAGCGCTGACGTCCGACGTTCAATTACCGTAAGCGAGTGCAGTGAGTGTGTACGCCTGATGAGCCAAGAATAAGGGGGAAACAGGTGTCGCGTACTCTTTGCATTATTTGACAGTAAACTATTTTCATCCATTCTATGATCTGCTTCTCACAACTGAAGGCACTGTGGCTGATGTTACCTGACTTGCTGGCCAACCATAAGCGTTACCTGGTAGGTAACCACCCACTCACTTCACTCCAATACGGGAATCAAACCTCGGATGTCAGCGCTAGAGGCGAAGCCCCTAAAATTGCGCCACTGCGTGTGGTTCGTTTATTTGACAGCATGTAGATCGGGGTAATTACATTCACGGCATTCGTAGTCTGATTCACAATCTGATTGTATGGGTGGTTACCTACCAGGTAACGCTTATGGTTAGCCAGCAAGTCAGCTCGAAGTGATCACTCGAGTGAAGGCAGCTTCACAAAAAAACAGATCCTTAACAAACTGTTATTGGTATAATTTCCCTCAATTTTAAAAGGTTTTCTTTTCTTCTTAATAAAAATTTAAAAGCAGTACTTCGCCGGTGCGAAGCGCGGGGATTTGAGCGACTGACGCATACAGACATATTCATGAGTGCAGGTACTTCGGAGAGAAAGCACCGTGTAAACCTAAACTTTAAATTAAGTTCATAGACCTACAAAAGGTTGCCATTGATTTGAGGCAAGATTGCTTTTCTCATGTACAACTATACGTTGCATTCTTAACAGTAAGCTTGCACAGCTTGGTCATATTACAACCTGAGTGCTGAACTGACAACGTCGTATACAAACAGAACTATAACAATCGTAATAAACAAACAAAAAAAAAAAGCAAAGAACCCTTGGGTTTAATAAAAAGGCTCTTTCCTTGGCGAAGCAAGGAAAAAGGAAGACCTTATATGGCGTTCGTTTATAAAACAGCGGAAAAGCTGTGTTAAGGCTGCTTCACAAAAAAACAGATCCTTAACAAA